>NC_026000.2:95197496-95229020 GCF_000442705.2 Elaeis guineensis
ATAAAATCTGATTTTATATCATGCATGTATATTTATTGATCTGATTTAGATATGATCTAAAATTATAATCAGATTGATGTAATTTAGATTAGATATAAATTCAAGCATATATGATATGTGATTAGATTAGATGATCCGATTAGTAAGTACTTGGATTGGATTGATCACCAGACCGTCCGGTCATAGGAGCAAGAAGGATTTAAAGGCCCTCTCTTTCTATTTGATAGGTTGCTCTTATGATGTGTAGGGGTGCCATGTGATTAGATCCCATAAAAAGAACATGAAAGGAAGAACTTATTTTTCTGTAAAATCCTAGATCTTCAAATTCTAGGTTTGTTGTATGTGATACAAAGTTGTATGAAAAATAAGGCATCTAATCTATATGATTAAAATTATTTTAATTATGATAAAATAAAATCTCAAATCATAAAATTTTAAATATGATCTAAAAGTGTTATGATTAATTTTATTTTAGAATTATGCAAGATTTTTCAGATCTAAAATTTTTTGAATCATGCTGGCATAATTACTGAGCTGATCTAGTTTTAAACTGAGTTACTCAATCTCTTTGTGTAGCCAGCTCAATGTTGATTGAGTCGACCCAATTTCAGAATAAAAAATCTTTACATAATATTTATTATAAATTATTTACAAAATAAAAGATTAAAATAGTTTGAAACCATAACCTAAACTCATGTTGATGCTGAACTTAATTAAGAATTAAGGGTAGAATTGATTAGATCTAGAATTGTGAATTAAAGATCTAATGTCATTCACATAAAATATAGAGGCATGGGTTAGCTCAAATCGGATCCTCTTAATTGGGTTAGACCTAAGATTAGAATCAAAGAGTTAATGGACTAACTAGAGAAATTGATTAAATCTAACCAAATATTGAATTAGATTAAATCATGATTTCTCTAGAACCAATACAATAGTTGTAGATGGTCAAGTCCATATTTTTGACTAGATCAAATGGATCTTGATTGTGGCTCAGTGGTTGAACCTGAATCATTAGGTTGGTCAAATCAAAATAAATTAAACAATTGGTGTCTAAGATAAGTTTGGCATTTTGATCGATAGTTTTTAATTGGAAGTAGCTTACCTAACTATTTTGATGGTGTCTAAGACAAGCTTAGCAGACTCTCCCACCGATCTCACTTACCTAGCCAATTTGATGAATTATATCTTGATTAGACCGCTAAGTGATTCGAGTTGACCCATGTCATTAAGGTTGATCAGTGTGACTGATCTAGATGCCATTTCAACTAGTATGATCCTGATCCAATTCAATAACTTAGTGAAGTCAGTAGAAGAATTGTGATTTACTGATTGATCTCTTTTCATCTCTTCTCTAAACTGATTCTTAAATCTTCTAAATTATTAGATCCATAAAATGAGCTAGTTATAGGGATAACTAGATCATAGCCTCCCATTAAGGTGAATGATAATGGGTCTATTATTTCTGATTAATATTACAGGTGCCATCCGTCTAGTATTCTTTTTGAATGATGAAATTATCATTAATCATATGATGACTCTATTGTACTATCTGATGATGGTTGGGTTGATCAAGCCATCCTCAGATTTGATCATTCATTAGTTAGAAATACTGAATATATTCATGTTAATGGTTTGACCTAATCGAAACTTTCAATGGAGGCCCATCATCTATTAAAATAAAAATCTGAGATAAACTTAATTATAAAAAATTATTTGAATAAATAATTGGTTGAGAACCTACCCATAGATGCATATGGGTTGATCGAGCCATCCTCGGACTTGTATGCAGTCTGTGTGGATTCTAGTACCTGCTAAAAAATTAAGGTAATTCTTCAGATTAGATGTAGAGACTACCAATTCGACTAAAATAGTGAAAAAATTTTTAGACTAAAGTCCAAGTCTTTAGGCTTAATCAATTAATAAATATAGAGGTCTTGTATTTTTCTTTCAATTATGGCTAGATGTCTGTTGCTCCATTCAGTGACTGATTTATAGGATCTAACTTTGATTATTGATATCGAAAGTTGCAAATAGTTTTAGAGCATGAATGGATCCTAAATATGATTATAGATCCAGTACCTAAAGTTTCTACATCCAACACATGTGATGTGATCAAAAGCACTTATCAGAAGTGGCCACATGATCAAATCACCATGTGGTGTTTTTGAAAGCAGTGAAAAATATGAATTTAGTTGTAAATTCGATGATGCTCAGTGAGAGAAAATCTTTTAAATATTGAAGGAGTTCTTTTTGTACCTTTGAAAATATATCTTCAGTGGGGTAATAATTCTTTGAGAAAGAAAAAAGAAAAGAAGATGCAAAAGAGTCGTGCTTGGGCTAATGAGTCTGAACTGATAAAAGAGTCTAAGATTAACCTAGTCTGACAGAGTTTCTTGATCCGAACAGGCTAAGAAAGAGATATCAGTAAAGAATTACGGAACAAGATACTTATATGATAACACCTTATGATTTCTCTATCTATGACACTACTACTTGGGTATTGGATATCAAAAGTCCATGCAAATTATTGCAATGACTTCAGGTTAGTAGAAAGATTAGAAACAACAAGAAGTTTTTGAACATTGGAGATGGAAGTTATGTTTCAATCCTAATTTTAGGAATCATCGAGCCTATTTTCAATTCTAAGAATGTCGTTTTAGTGATTGTCATTATTGTCTAATGATTTTGTGATATTATTATGAATGATGTCAAAATTATGTGAACAACTGAAAAATAATATTTATGAATAGTCACAACCTGTTAGTGTATTGTATACAATCAAACAAACTTTTAAAATAGATAATGTCATGAAAGCTTACCTTTGACAATTTAAGCTCGGTCATATAAATAAGAATAGGATCAACAAGAGATAATTCTTGAAATTAATGATTATGAATCATTGTTAACTTGTTAATCCTATCTCCTTAGTAAGATGATCAAGTCACTTTTTATTGAAAAAAGTGAACGAGCCAATGATATTTTGAATCTGATACATACTGACGTATTAGATCTGCGAACATGTTTGCCATAAATTTGAAATATTTGAAATATTCAAATAAGTCCATAATAAGGTAGAAAAACAAACTTGAAAGAGCATTGAAATTCTTCAGTCAGACCGAAGAGGAGAATACATTTCAAGTAAGTTTTGACATATCTAGAAGAGAATAGGATTCTCTCCTGTTGGAGTCAACTTTGTTAGATATGTTTGATCCATGATGGGGTTTACAAGTCTGTCGGTCTCTATTTAAGGTTATGCTCTTAAGACTACTTGTTATATTCTGAACTGAATTCAATCAATTACAAAGACTCCATATGAGATATGGACTAGGTATAAGCCGATACTTTCTTATCATGGGGTTCGGGAGTATTTAGTTTATGTCGAGCATTTACAGATCGATTAGCTTGGATCCTAATTCTATATATATTATTTTAGGATACCCCAAAGAATCTAGGGGATATAATTTTTACTTTGCTAAAGAACAAAAATTGTTCGACAATCCTTTCAAAAAAGGAATACCTTGGTGAAGGTACTGATGCCTTTAATATGGAGCTTATGAAGTTCGACAGGTAAAAGAACCGACACAATCTGGTGAATCCATAGAACTAGATTTGATTAGATCAAATCTGAAATTCATTATAAAGGTACGATTAAGGAGATCCAGTAGAATACCACATCTATCGGATAGATATTTTAATTTCTAGTTTCGAAACGTGATCGTGTTGAACTCGATGAGAACAACAAAGATTTGATCACCTATATGGATGTCATGTAAAGGTTCGACTCTGATTAATGGCTTGGAACCATAGGTCCGAAATGGAGTCTATGAAGGCTAACGATGTATGGACACTCGTTGATTCACTCGAAGGATAAAGCCCATAGAGTATAAGTGGATCTTCAATAAGATCAGAGTAGCGCAAACGAGAAGGTGGAGACCTAAAAAGCTCGTCTAGTTGCCTAAGGATATTATCAACATTATGGTATTGACTATAACAAGATATTTTCTCTTATGGCAATGCTAAATATTTTGGAGTTGAAACATGCATTTTGATAAGTGATCAAAATGCATAGCTTCGTTGAGAACGAAGAACAACCCTGCAAATACAAATGGGTTAATAGTTCTATGAGCGTATTTCTTATCCTATATGTGAATGAAATTCTCTTAATCGAGAATGATATTTCTTACATTACAGAAAATAAATGTTTCGCTGTTATTATTATTCTCCATAAAGGACTTTGAGAAAAGCATCTCTCATCCTAGAGATGAAGATCTATAGAGATTGATCTAAGAGGCTATTTGAATTTTTCCAGTCCAACATGCATAGGAAGTTTGAGTAAAATTTGTTCTATCATTATACCATATATGAGACCGGATATGATATACTCACTAGGGTAGTGAGTAGATACTTACAAGATCTGAATTAGAATCACTGGTAGGATATCCTTAAGTATTTGAGAAATACTAAGAACTAGTGACTCAGTTATGGAGAATTTGACTTAAAACATATAGAGTATGACTCTAATTTTTAGTTGGACATAATAATAGCAAGAACATATCGGAATACATCCTTATATCCCAAATAATGGAGCAATTTGTTGGAATGGTTTCAAGCAGAGCAATATAGCCAAATTCAAATTACGAGGCAGAATGCATTGCAGCATTCGATGCTTATAAGGAAGCTATGTGATTATACAGGTTCACTAACAAGCTAGGAGTGACACCCTCCGATAATGGTCCTGCTATATTATACAGCATCAGAGCCATAGCTCATGCCAAGGAGCTAAAGTTTCATTAGCTTATCAGGCATTCTGCATCGCTATCACCTTATTCAGAAAAATCTGTTAAGGTGACATCAATCTTTAGAAGATCGACAGAAAGGAGAACTTGACCAACCCATTTACTAAAGCCTCATTATCTAGGAGTTCTGAGATGATAAATCAAAGATGGGTATATGATATTATACTGATTGGCTTTAGTCCAAATAGAAGTTGTTGGAAATTATGTCTTAAAGTCAATCATTTGACGATTGCGCTAATTATAATTGTATATGAATTGATAAATAATAAAAATTATTTGATATTTTTTATCATAAAGATATATCTTCTAACGAACTCTTATATTGTGATAAAGTCCTTAGGACTACTTTGATCGATAAACGAGAATTTATCGCATAATCCTTAAACTGGTTCATGACCAAATGATATGCTATTACTAGGATGATAGCGATATCAAGTGTAGATCATTGTGTGCCATATGTATTGGTTGTCTTGGTAATCAAATGGTATGAAGATACTAGTATGGCATGCAGGTGAGATATAAGAGTATATCATCACTGAACGTGATCAACTGCGGAGCACTCTGCTGTCAAGGATAGCTCGCGAAGGGTATGAATATAAGTGTCCCTCCGACCTGAGATCACCACGATGACTTGCAAGCAACTCACTATACTTTGATGTTGGACTAACTAAGTTTCTAATTCAGTGATGAAAGATTTTTAGATACAGTCAAGTACTTGTCAAGTCGGTGCGTGAGTCAAGATGGAATTGACCCCTCCGAATTAGTAGGAGATATGCATCAGTGTATTTTAATTTAGCAAAATTTGAGTCCGGATAATCCATATGATGGATTTGAAAAAGATTGAAATACAATATGAATGACTTATCTAGGATTGACAGTTAAATCTTTGATCGTCCTCAAGCATTATGGTCAAAGGGATGAATTATACGGTAACCATACGTCAATAGATTCTTGAATGTTGCTTCGCCATCATTTGATCTATCCGAACGTCGGGTCATCATTGCTAGATGGTTACATCGATTGGTTCAGAAAAATATTTTTATGCTATCAGCTTAGGTTTAAACCTATGAAGTCACACTCAAAAGAAGTTTCTGACTGATCATGTGGCTGATCAATGATTGAGAATCATTTAAGGGCTTAATCGTCAATTTGATTGATGATTAATCTTATGCAAAAGTTGTAATAAATTAATTTACTAAGTATTAGTGAATTAATAGAAGATTAATTAATAATTAAATTACTGATTAATTTAATTTGATTGAGCAAAGAAGATTAAATCAAATTTAATTGAATTAGATTTAATTAGGTTTGACCTGATTAGGTTATGAGATGACCTAATCGCTAAGGGAGAATTATCTCTGATTTGATCAGGACTTTGGTTCAATCAATTTCTAATTTGATTAAGATTTGATTAAAGATTTATAAATCTAATTAGATTAAATTTTATATATTTTATTTGGACTAAATAAGATATAATTTGGTTTGGATTCAAATAAGGAAACTTAGAGTCCTTATTGAAATAGGACTCTTCTCCCTGCACCAACCCAGATTGCACGCCATATATCTCTACACACAAAATCATTTTGTGTGAGATTTTTTCACACTAAAGAGTCCTTTTTCTTATCTATGTTACATCCAAATCTAATTTGATTTTGATAAAAGAAAAATTTTAAAATTAGATTTTAAAATTTCTTTATCAGGAGAATCTGTTCTCATCCAAATCAATCTCTCCATGCCAATAATTTTTTTTATCCTTATATGTGTGAAATTTAAGGAGATCTTTTATGAGAGATTAGTTGGAGAACTTATTTATCATAAAAAAATATGGGAAGGGGCGTCCTATATTTTTTTGGTATGTTTTGGGATGTGGAATTGTGAAGGGAGGTAGAATCCTGTAAGAGTCCAAGATCATTATGACTATTCACCCCACCTCCTTACATGCCTATAAAAAGAACTTTTGTGGTTTCTTTTGTGTGTACAAGATACCAAAAGAGATCTCTTTATATGATAGAAGTTTGGGCATAGTTCATGGTGTGAAAAATAAAAAGGAGGGTCCTCTCTCTTGGGGTATGCGCAAAAATCTGAATTTCAGATTTTTAGTTGTAAGGGTTTGGGAAGAGAAAATAAATTAGAAGAAAATTTATTTTACTTTTCATATTTCTTCTACCTCTTCATCTCTTCTAGAAATTTATCTTCAATCTATGAAAAAGTTTCAAAATTTTGAAGAAGGATCTAGATCAGTCAAGAAGAAGATTTTCGTATCAGCTAGCACTCCTGAGAAGACCGATCAGATCGAAGCTTTGAGTGAATTTTTTTGTAAAGGTTGGATGCGTGTGCGGCTGCGAGCAACCAGCAAGAATCCTCTCCACCATATCTCTCAATAGTGAAGATCGTCGACCCGTGATTAGGTATGGAGTTCTGAACTCAGATTAGAAGTAGATGTGATCTACTGCTCATATGCATGCATGCTGATTTTATCTTCAGATTATTTTAGATTTTATATGCAACAAAATATATCATAGATCCTAGAGTGGGTTGATTTGATGATTAGATCATATGCATGTTAGATTAATTTGATTAATCTAGTTGTCTTCTACTGTAATTTTTTTGAAAAAATTTTGAAATACATGCATAAAATCACCTACACATCCTAATAATTAGATATGATCAAGTCCATGATGAGCTTCATTGATCTACCCTTATATCTTTGGAGACATACCTTATTAACCATGATTCATCTGTTGAATAGGATTCCATCAAAGTCTGTTCCTATCACATCGTATGAGATATGGTTCAGTAAGAAGCTGAGTCTAGGTTATTTTAAGACTTGGAGATGTCCGACCTATGTCAAGAGACAGATGGCTGATAAGTTAGAGGATAGATCTATTTTAGCTCATTTTATAGGATATCCAAAAGAATCCATAGAATACTACTTCTACTTTCCACAAGACCACAATGTGATTATGAGTCGAAACATCATATTTTTTAAAAAAATAGTTTATCTAGGATGGTGGCAGTAGGAGGTTAGTTAAGCTCGAAGAGGTCTCTAAAGAACAAAAAGATATAGATCCTCAGGGACCCATTATCCATGAGCCAGTAGTAAACGTTCCTCAACCACCTCGTAGATCTAGCAGGATCTTCCGATCTTCTGAAAGGTACATGGTATGCTTACGGAGGAAGTAAAGAAAATGTTCTTTATAGGAGATAGGGATCATAGTGATGATCCTAATACCTTTGACGAGATGATGTCTGACATCGATTTCGAGAAATAGTTAGATACGATAAAGTCAGAAATTGACTCGATGCACTCAAACCAAGTCTGGATCTTAGTGGATCCATCTGAGGGTATTATACCTATTGAATGTAAATGGATCTACAAAAAAAAGATAGGTGTCGATGGTAAGATAAAAACTTATAAAGTTAGGCTTGTGGCTAAAGGTTATAGTCAGCGTGAGGGCATTGACTGTCAAAAAACCTTATCATCCGTAGTCATACTAAATCTATCCATACTTTGCTTACTATTGTAGCTTACTATGATTATAAAATCTGGTAGATGGATATAAAAACTGCTTTCTTGAATAGATATCTTAAAAAAGATATCTATATGGAGCAGCCTATGAGTTTCACATTTGGTAATGGTGATCACAGAGTGTGCAAGCTGCAAAGATCCATATATTGATTAAAGCAAACTTTTTAGAGTTGGAATTATTGTTTTGATGAGGCAATCAAATCATTTGATTTCATCAAAAATAAAAAAGAATCATATGTATATAAAAAGATCAATGGGAGCGCGATAACATTCTTCGTACTGTATATGGATGATATTCTTCTCATTTGGAATGATTTTTCCATACTGACCATGGTCAAAAAATTATTGTCCAAGGAATTCTTCATGAAAAACTTAGGGGAAGCATCCTATATTCTTGGAATAAAGGTCTATAGGGATAGACCTAAACGGATGCTAGGCCTATCACAAAAGCTATACATAGAAAAAGTGCTGAAAAAGTTTAGGATAGAAAACTCTAAAAGAGGACTCTTACCTCTTAGGCATGGTATTAATCTTTTCAAGATGATGTGTCTGACCACATCTGAGAAAATACAGTGCATGAGCAGGATTTCTTATACCTCGATAATAGGGAGCCTCATGTATGCCATACTGTATACTCGACCTGATATTGCCCTTGCTGTGAGTATCACGAGCAAGTATCAGTCGAATCCAGATGAGGAGCACTGGATAGCTGTGAAGAATATCCTTAAGTACTTAAGAATGACTAAGAATTTATTTTTGATCTTTAGAGGAGATTCTGAGTTGCGAGTTGAGGGGTATACTGACTCAGACTTCATATCTGATCCTGATGATAAAATATCTACATCAGGGTGTATTCTTGTTCGATATATTAGAAGGATTCTGAATAATAGATCAATAGAGACTGAGTATGCTGTAGATGTGTAGGATAAATTTTGATTGTAATATTAGTTGTAGAACTGGATGCTATGCCATTAGATGCCATGACATAGTACTACAAAGACCATAGCACCATAGCCCTTGCTAAGGTCTTGCCAGAAGTTCAAATATATAGAGCACTGATATATGCTACTACCTCATATCGAGGTACAAAAAATAGACTTCGCAGATAATGTGACAGATCCGCTGACTAAGCAGTTGAGCCAATCGAAAATGAAAGTCCATCTTGAGAAGATGGGACTTAGATTTGTGGCCAATTGGCTTGAGTCCAAGTGGGAGATTGTTAGATGTATGTTTTAGAAGTCAATATGGCTAACACATTGTAATAAATATAGGATACAATTTTGTACTTAATACATTGATTTGATCAATAAAATGATAAATTTATTTTTTATTCAAGTGTGATATGTCTTTGAATTATCCATGGAATTAACTTTCGATATATATTCTCAAAGAGTTGAGAATTAGAGACATGTATTTAATTCCTAAATGCTCTTGGTCATAGCATTATCATGAGGATGGTGATCAACCCGGATAGACTAGCACACAGATCACTTTTTTGAGATAGATGGATCTCTAATTTACAGTGTAGAGACATTGAGCGACGAGTGCGGGTAGTTGTTAGAGAACTAGTACAGAGCGTGACCATATGAGAGATCACTTGGATTTTTATTCAATCATCAGTGATCGTCTTGATGCTGTAGTTATGTGAATGGTCCTTTGATCTGAGATTGTACTACTGCTCGCAGTGAGACTGCTGGAGTTTGACTGACATATAAACATGAGTCTCAATGAGCCTTTGTAGTGGATGTTGGCGATAATTGATCTATTGAAGGAGTAGGATGCACGTCAAGATGAGATCTATCAATCTTAATAGAGAGTAGTCCTATGAGATTTGAAAGGCTAAATCTAAGAATCTATGGCCATAGTAGTGTCATTGATGAAAATTTTTTTTTATAGGAATCATATTTGGACTTGAGCTAATCGAATCTATCATTTGACTGATGCTGAGGTTTGACAATTTATCCATGACCTGCCATCAAGTCAGAACTCACGATAGAGAGACTGAATCATACGTTAACTATACCTAGAGGTTCATTTTTATTCTACCGAGTTGCCACTACATACTGCTAAGTATCACTGATGGATTGTGAGAGCTCACTAGGATTATTTTGGATCGACAATACTTGATGAGTTAGAGTAGAATTATTCTGACCCATTGAAAAGAGTTTCATTGATACTTTGATAGAGATCATTGTATATTTCACTACCAGATAGAATTGAACCTATGGGGTTACACAACAAAGGGATTAGGCTTGGAATTAGTAATTGAGCTTATGAAGTATCAATTGGGTTTAGAGAAATCCGATTGGGTTCAAGATAACCGTGCTAGCACATGATTGGACCCATTTCCTCTTTCTGTTTGGACTTCTCATTGTTGGAAAATATGTCCCAAAAAGCCAATCGTCAAGCTGTTGACGGTTGAGCAACCAAGTATTGTAATTGATTTGTTAATAAATAAAATATATTTGGCATCTTCATCATAAGCTTTCATCTTCTAATGAACTTCATTGTTATGATGAAGTCCTTAGGACTATTTAAGTTCGATAAAGAGAGAATTTATCGATTAGTCCTTAAAACTGTTCACGACCAAATGATAGGCTGTTAATAAGGAGACAGCTTCTATCGAGCATAGGTCGCTGTAGGCCATATGGGTTGGTTGTCCTCTTAACCAAGAAGTGTGGAGACACTGGTATGGCATACAGGTGAGATGTAAGGGTACATCATCATTGAACGTGACCAACTCCAGAGCATTCTGCTGTCGAGAATATCTCTGATGGGATATAGGTATAAGTGTCCCTTAGACTTGAGATCGCCTCAGTGACTTGCAAGCAACTCATTGTGCTTTGATACTGGACTAACTGAATTTCTAATTCAGGGATGGAAGGCTTCTGGGCATAGTCAAGTACTTGCGAAGTCAGAGTGTGATCGAGATGGGATTGACCACTCCAAGAGTTGGAGAAGAATGAGTCGCTGTATTTCAATTTAGCAAAACCTTGGCCAAGGTAATCCATCAGATGGATTTGATATTTTGAAATACAATGTGGACAACCTGATCAGAGTTGACAGTTGAACTCTGGGATGTCCTATGATCATTTTGGTCAAGGGGATGAATTATACAAAAACTATATCCGCATGGGTTCTAAGGATGTTGTTCTATACATTCGACCTATCCGGTCGTCGGGTACCATTGCTAGATGGTCACTTTGAATGGTACAAAAATTTATTTCTATGCTACCGGCTTAGGTTCGGACCTATGAGGTCACATACATTAGAGTTCATGATCCGATCGGATGGTTGATCAACGATTAAGAATCATTCTAGGGTTAAATGATCAATACGATTGACATTTAACCCAGTGCAAATGTTGCAGGAGGATCGATTAGCAATTCGATTGCTAATTGGCTTAATTTGATTAAGCCAATGGGCTGAGATTAAGTCTAATTAAATATAATTTAATTAGATTTAGTTTGGGCTTGATTGGATCAAGTCCAATTGGTTTATTGGATAAGCCAAGTTCAAGGAAAAACTAGTCCTAGTTCAACTAGGACTTGGGTCAATCTAATTTCTAATTTGATTAGAAAATTAAATCAGATTTAAATCTAATTTAATCTGATTAAATTAGGTTCTTAATTGGGTTAAGACCTATTTTAATTAGGTTGATCTAATTTTGGTTTGATTTGATTTGAGAAACCAAATTAAAACAAGTCATGAGATAGAATCCTAGTAAGACTAGGATTCCACCTTGCGCCACATAAGCCTTCCCCACGCCCTCTCTCTTATTCAACGCCAATCTCCACTTATTTTGTGTGACAAAAGCCCTCTCCCAGATCTCTCCCACATTCACAAAAGGTGGTTTGGATCAAATAAAAAAGGAATAAGTTTGGATTTCGAATTCTATGAGATAGAATTTTAGAAATCCAAAACTCTTTCAATTTTGCACCAAATTTATCTAAATTTTTTTTGGAATCTTTGTGGCTTCTAGGGTATACATTGTGCACCCTTTGCTAGTGATCTATGTACGAAAATATGGAGGAGGTGCTCAAGAGTTGGGCACCCCTTAACTTGCCATGTTTGGATAAGCCTTGACTAGGTATTTGACCTAGACAAGGACTCTATCATATCTCTCTGTATAAAATGAGTTTCTTCATAAAATTTTTGAATAAGATATAGATCTGAGAGACCTTTGAGCCATCTAAAAATCAGAGAGAAAGACCTTTGGGTCGTGGAGATATAAAAGACACAAGTTAGGGTGTCTAGAGAGAAAAATGAGAAGAAGAAGAGGGTCTTCTTCTAGGGTTGTTTGTTTTCATATCTTTTCTCCCTCCATCTTGAGTTTTCTGAGAGCATCTCAGATCTGAAACTCCTCCTTTTACTTTTCATCTTTGGAAGAGTCCAAATCAAGAAGAAGGAGGCACCTGATCAACCATCAAAGAAGGATCAGCACAGTACTAGCATACTGTGCTGATTTTCTGAAGCAGGACTTCTGATCGAGATTCGTGGGCTTGTGTGGACGACTCCTAGAGGCCGGATGCATGTGCGGCTTGCAACATCATCTTTAAGTCCAGATCAGCGAGGTTAGAGCATCTAACTTGCAAGGTAATAGATCTGATCTATTGTTTAATACATACATTAGATGTGGTATAGAAACATGTTGATATGATCAACATGTAGTTCATGCTATATTTATATATTTTAATTTTTGATTTAATACTATGTAATAATCATATAATAGGATCTTAGATCTAGAGATTCTCTAATTTTAAAAAATAAATTTTGATTTATTTTAGTCTTCCGCTGTATGATCTTGAAAAAGTTTCAAGATCTAACCCTGAAATCCTAGATCTGGTCCCTACAATTGGTATCAGAGCCAAGTTCTTTATTACATGATTATTTATACATGCTTAGATTATTTCTTAGATTAGATATAATTTATAATCTGATTATTAAATCTGAAATTAAAATTTTAGATCAATCACGAACTGCAAGGTTGTCCTGCTGTAAGGTTTACCCCTTACAGTGCAAAGGTTGTCCTAGTTTGTGTAGATCTATCTTTAATCATAAATTTGTTAGATATGATCTAGATTAAATTTATGATTTATTAGATTTAAAAGATGTTTAAATCTGAAATAAAATCTCTTTGTTAATAATTTTTGTGCAAAAAAATTATTTAAAGTTGAAATTATTTCAATTACATGAACCTGTTTAGATTAGATCTAAAGTAGTTTCTTGTTTATTTCACTTGTATCTTGATTATGAATCAAACATGCAATATGGTTGGTAGAATCATATTATAAAATTATTTTACAAATATGAAAATTATTTTTTGAAAAAGCCGAACCCAACCCTCAGTCCAAAACTTAATTAAGAATTAAGAAGTTGTTTGATTAGGTTCTAGGATTGTGAATTGAAGAACCTAAGACACAAATCATAACACATTGGGTTAATGGGTTAGTGAGAATTAGGTCCATTAATTGGGTTAGACCTATGGTTAGATTAAAGATGGACTTAATTAGAGAATTGACTAAATCTAATCAATTGTTGTCTTAGATTAGGTCAATGATTCTCTAGATCAATTACAATAGTTGTAGTTGGTCAAGTCCATGTCTTTAACGAGAACCAAATAGACTTGATTCTTGGCTAAGCGGTCTAGTATGAACTGTTAGGTTGATCTAATCGAAACTAATTAAACTAGTTGGTATCTAAGGTAAACCAGACCGGTGGTTTTTAATTGGGAGCCCGCTTACCTGGCCATTTCTGATGGTGTCTAAGGCAAGCTTTGGCAGACCCTCCCCCTGATCGAACTTACCTGGCCTCATGGTGAAATTATGTTTTGATCGGATCACTTGACTATTCGAGCTGACCCATGTCAGCTAGGTAAATCAGTGTGACTGATTTAGGTGCTCCTAGACCAGCCCTTTTAATGGTCTCCCTTAAGCTGACTTGGTGAAGCCAGTGGGAGGATCATGATAAGCTGGTTCATCTGACCTCATCCTCTATATTATTTAAATCTTCTAAAATTATTAGGTCCTTAAAATGATAAAATTATGGAGATAACTACGTCATAGCCTCCCATTAAGGTGTTTGATAATGAGTCCATTAACTCAATAATCATTGCAGCCCCAAAGGCCTGGTGCTTGTTGACTAATGAAATTATCACTCATCATATGACGACTTGAAAGTATCTCTCTAATGGTGGTTAGGTGAGCCAACCAAAGTTGGGCTTAATCATTCATTGGTTAGATACACCAAGTATGATCATGTTAATGGTTGGACCTAACTGGATCCTTACAGTGGAGGCCAAAGCCTACTGATTAGGTTTCTGGGGCAAAATTAAAATTACTAGAAATTATTTAGAGAAACAATTGGTTATGAACATACCCTTAGATGTACATGGGTTGGCCAACCAAAGTTGGGCTTGTGTACAGTCTAAGTGGATTCTAGTATCCACTAAGGAATTAGGGTAATTCTTCGAATTGGAGGTAGAGGCTACCAATTCGAATAAAATAGTGGGAGAAACCTTTTGATTAAAGTTCAAATCTTTAGGTTTAATGAATCAATTACTAATTAGGTTATGGTTCTCCTTTGTGTAAATATGGCCACTTCCCTATCGCTTCGATCATTGTTGGACAATGATAAGTTGGTGGGACCCAACTTCGGTAGCTGGTACTGAAAGTTGAAGATAGTCCTGGAGCATGAACGGATCCTATATGTGATAATGGATCCTGCACCTGAGGAGCCAGCTATCAATGCACGTGGAACAGTCAGAGACACTTACCAGAAGTGGCTCAGTGACCGAACCACGGTGCGCTGTATCATGCTGGCTACTATGAGCGACGAGTTCAGTCGCAGATTCGAGATGGCTCAGCCAAAGGACATGCTTCAAGTGTTGGAGGATGCCTTTGGTACACCCGATGACGTGGAGAGGCACAAGACTAGTTGTGCCATCTTCAATGCCAAAATGCGGGATGGTGCCTCTGTCACTGATCATGTATTGTACATGATCGAGCTGATGGAATGATTAAGCAAGCTCGGCTTTCCCTTGCATGAGCAGCTTGGGAAAGATGCAATACTGAACTCGCTGCCCAAGTCTTATCTCCCATTCCTCACTCATTATAGAATGACAAAGCCTGAAGTAAACTACCACGGATTACTGGGGTTGCTTCAGAACTTTGAGAAGGATCACTAACTTCACAAGGAGTCGGTGAACTCAGTGGGAGGTTCGTCTTCTGGTTCTTGACTCTTTGAGAAAGGAAGAAGAACAAGAAGAAGAAGGTGAAGAAGGTGCAAGTTCAGGCTGGGACATCAGTGTAGAGCCAGATCAAAAAGATCAAGCCTGATAAGAGTCTATTCTACTGGCAAGCACCCTAAATCAGATAGTGTGTCAGATATCTACTTATGGCATTGGAAGCTAGGTCATACAAACAAGAACAGAATAAATAGGTTGACTCAAGAGGGAATCCTCGAAGTCAGTGATTGTGAATCACTTCCAATCTGTGAGTCCTGTCTTCTTGATAAAATGACCAAGTCACCTTTTACTAGAAAAGGTGAGAGAGCTATTGAGCTCTTGGGCCTAGTACATACTGATGTTTGCAGGTCCATGAGCACCAGTGCTAGAGGTGGATATTTCTACTTCATAACTTTCACGGATGACCTATCCCGATATGGATATGTCTATCTGATGAAACATAAGTCGGATTCATTTGAAATGTTCAAACGATTCCGAAGTGAAGTAGAAAAACAAACTGGGAAGAGTATTAAAACTCTTCAATCTGATCGAGGAGGAGAATACCTTTCTAGTGAATTTCTCACATATCTAGGAGAGAATGGGATTCTCTCCCAATGGACTCCTCCAGGAACACCACAGCATAATGGTGTGTCTGAAAGGAGGAATCGGACTCTGTTAGACATGGTTCGATCCATGATGGGTTTTGCTAGCTTGCCGATATCCTTCTGGGGATATGCACTCGAATCGGCCTGTTATCTATTAAATAGGGTTCCAAGTAAGTCTGTAATTAAGACTCTATATAAGATATGGACGGGACGTAAGCCAGTACTTTCACACCTGAGGGTCTGGGGGTGCCCGACCTATGTCAAACGATTAGTCACAGACAAACTTGGACCTAGGTCTGACAAATGCTCATTCATAGGGTACCCCAAAGAGACAAAAAGATATTTTTTCTACCATGCTAATGAACAAAAGGTGTTCGTCAGCCTTAAGGCAATCTTTTTAGAAAAGGAGTTCCTTGGTGAAGGAACCATTGCCTCTAAGGTTGAACTTGATAGAAAGACCGACACCAATAGCTGAACCTGAGTCGGATATGATTAGATCAGATCCGGAGCTCAATGTACCTACACCATTAAGACGATCCGGTAGAGTACCGCGTCAGCCGGATAGATACTATGGTTTCTTGGTCCGGGATGGTGATCCCATCAAACTTGATGAGAATAATGAGGATCCGATCACCTATATGGATGCAATGCAGAGACCTGATTTCGAGAAATGGCTTGAAGCCATGAAATCTGAAATGGAGTCCATGAAGGTCAACGATGTATGGACATTGGTTGACCCACCTGAAGGGGTTAAACCCATTGGGTGTAAATGGGTCTTCAAAAGGAAGAGGGGCGCAGACGGAAAGGTAGAGACCTGTAAAGCCCGTCTGGTCGCCAAGGGGTATTGTCAACGTTATGGTATTGACTATGACGAGATATTTTCTCCTGTGGCAATGCTCAAATCCATTCGGATAATGCTTGCAATAGCTGTCCATCTGGATTTTGAGATTTGACAGATGGATGTAAAGACAGCTTTCCTGAATGGAGAGCTGACTGAAGAGGTGTATATGATACAACCTGAGGGGTTTACATCCACAGATGAGTCCAAGGTGTGCAAGCTTCAGAGATCCATTTATGGACTGAAGCAAGCTTCTCAGAGTTGGAACATGCATTTTGATAAGGTGATCAAAACGTATGGCTTCATAAAGAATGGAGAAGAGCCCTGCATCTATAAATGGGCAAATGGTCCAGTTGTGGTATTCCTTGTCTTGTACGTGGATGACATTCTCTTAATCGGGAATGACATCCCCACACTACAGGGAATAAAAGTTTGGTTGTCATCACAGTTCTCCATGAAGGACTTGGGTGAAGCATCCTACATCCTAGGGATGAAGATCTATAGGGATAGATCTAAAAGGATGCTTGGATTATCCCAATCCATGTACATAGATACTGTGCTGAAGAGGTTCAGCATGGAGAATTCCAAGAAGGGCTATCTACCGATAGGCCAAGGAATTTCTCTCTCTAAGAAGGATTATCCGATAACTCCTGAAGAGAGAGAGTGTATGAGTAGAGTCCCATATGCTTCAGTATGGGATCTATCATGTACGTCATGACATGTACAAGACCAGATGTGGCATACTCACTAGGAGTAGTGAGTAGATACCAATCTGATCCTGGAAAAAATCACTGGAAAGTGGTTAAAGCCATCCTTAAGTATTTGAGAAATACTAAGGACCAATGGTTGGTTTATGGCGAGTCAGATCTGAAACTTGTGCGGTTCATTGACTCCAGCTTTCAATCTGACCATGATGACAGCAGGAGCGTGTCGGTTATATCTTTACTCTGAATGGTGGAGTCATCTGCTGGAAGAGTTCCAAGCAGCATACTGTGGCAGACTCTGTTTGTGAAGCGGAGTACATCGCAGCATCGGATGCCGCGAAGAAGCTGTGTGGCTAAGAAAATTCATCACCAAGCTCGGAGTAGCACCCTCCCTCGATGGTCCAGTCCTGCTCTACTGCGATAGCACTGGTGCCATAGCTCAGGCGAAGGAATCCAAAGCACACTAGCGGATGAAGCATATTTTACACCGCTTCCACCTGGTCTGAGAGATCGTGGATCGAGGTGACGTCGACCTTCAGAAGATCGACAGAAAGGAGAACCTGGCCGACCCCTTCACTAAAGCCCTGACGATAAAGGAGTTCGACAACCACAAGTCGAAGATGGGTATTAGATACTATGCCGAGTGGCTTTAGGACAAGTGAGAGTTGTTGGGAAATATGTCCCAAAAAGCCAATCGTCAAGCTGTTGATGGTTGAGCAACCAAGTATTGTAATTGATTTATTAATAAATAAAATATATTTGGCATCTTCATCATAAGCTTTCATCTTCTAATGAACTCCATTGTTATGATGAAGTCCTTAGGACTATTTAAGTTCGATAAAGAGAGGATTTATCGATTAGTCTTTAAAACTGTTCACGACCAAATGATAGGCTGTTAATAAGGACGACAGCTTCTATCGAGCATAGGTCGCTGTAGGCCATATGGGTTCGTTGTCCTCTTAACCAAGGAGTGTGGAGACACTGGTATGGCATACAGATGAGATGTAAAGGTACATCATCATTGAACGTGACCAACTCCAGAGCATTCTGCTGTCGAGAATATCTCTGATGGGATATAGGTATAAGTGTCCCTTAGACTTGAGATCACCTCAGTGACTTGCAAGCAACTCACTGTGCTTTGGTACTGGACTAACTGAATTTTTAATTCAGGGATGGAAGGCTTCCGGGCATAGTCAAGTACTTACGAAGTCAGAGTGTGATCGAGATGGGATTGACCACTCCAAGAGTTGGAGAAGAATGAGTCGCTGTATTTCAATTTAGCAAAACCTTGGCCAAGATAATCCATCAGGTGGATTTGATATTTTGAAATACAATATGGACAACCTGATCAGAGTTGACAGTTAAACTCTGGGGTGTCCTATGATCATTTTGGTCAAGGGGATAAATTATACGAAAACTATATCCGCATGGGTTCTAAGGATGTTGTTCTATATATTCGACTTATCCGGTCGTCGGGTACCATTGCTAAATGGTCACTTCGATTGGTACAAAAATTTATTCCTATACTACCAGCTTAAGTTTGGACCTATGAGGTCACACAAATTAGAGTTCATGATCGATCGGATGGTTGATCAATGATTAAGAATCGTTCTAGGGTTAAATGATCAATACGATTGACATTTAACCCAGTGCAAGTGTTGCAGGAGGATCGATTAGCAATTCGATTGCTAATTGGCTTAATTTGATTAAACCAATGGGCTGAGATTAAGTATAATTAAATATGATTTAATTAGATTTAGTTTGGGCTTGATTGGATCAAGTCCAATTGATTTATTGGATAAGCCAAGTGCAAGGAAAAACTAGTCCTAGTTCAACTAGGACTTGGGTCAATCTAATTTCTAATTTGATTAGAAAATTAAATCAGATTTAAATCTAATTTAATCTGATTAAATTAGGTTCTTAATTGGGTTAAGATCTATTTTAATTAGGTTGATCTAATTTTGGTTTGATTTGGTTTGAGAAACCAAATTAAAACAAGTCATGAGATAGAATCCTAGTAAGACTAGGATTCCACCTTGCGCCACATAAGCCTTCCCCACACCCTCTCTCTTATTCAACGCCAATCTCCACTTATTTTGTGCGATAAAAGCCCTCTCCCAGGTCTCTCCCACATTCACAAAAGGTAACCTCTCTTCTTTCTTACATGAAAAGTGGTTTGGATCAAATCAAAAAGGAATAAGTTTGGATTTCGAATTCTATGAGATAGAGTTTTAGAAATCCAAAACTCTTTCAATTTTGCACCGAATTTATCCAAATTTTTTTTGAAATTTTTATAGATTTTAAGGTATACATTGTGCACCCTTTGCTGGTGATCCATGAAGGAAAATATGGAGGAGGTGCTCAAGAGTTTGGCACCCCTTAACTTGCCATGTTTGGATAAGCCTTGACTAGGTATTTGACCTAGACAAGGACTCTATCATATCTCTCTGTATAAAATGAGTTTCTTCATGAAATTTTCGAAGAAAATAGATATTTGAGAGTCCTTTGAGCCATCCAAAAATCAGAGAGAAAGACCTTTGTGTCATGGAGATATAAAAGACACAAGTTAGGGTGTCTAGAGAGAAAAATGAGAAGAAGAAGAGGGTCTTCTTCTAGGGTTGTTTGTTTTCATATCTTTCCTCCCTCCATCTTGAGTTTTCTGAGAGCATCTCAGATCTAAAACTCTTCCTTTTACTTTCCATCTTTGGAAGAGTCCAAATCAAGAAGAAGGAGGCACCTGATCAACCATCAAAAAAGGATCAGCGCAGTACTAGCATACTGTGCTGATTTTCTGAAGCAGGACTTCTGATGAGATTTGTGGGCTCGTGTGGACGACTCCTAGAGGCCGGATGCGTGTGCGGCTTGCAACATCATCCTTAAGCCCGGATCAGTGAGGTTAGAGCGTCTAACTTGCAAGGTAATAGATCTGATCTATTGTTTAATACATACATTAGATGTGGTATAGAAACATGTTGATATGATCAACATGTAGTTCATGCTATATTTATATATTTTAATTTTTGATTTAATGCTATGTAATAATCATGTAATAGGATCTTAGATCTAGAGATTCTCTGATTTTAAAAAATAATTTTGATTTATTTTAGTCTTCCGCTGTATAATCTTGAAAAAGTTTCAAGATCTAACCCTGAAACCCTAGATCTGGTTCCTATACTTATTTAATAAGATAATTCAAACTTAATTACCTGCTACTAATCTAAATGAATTAGATTCATTGGACTTCAATTGTTGGGTGTCTAAGGTTTTGGATCATTTGAATTGTTGGGCATAAAATACCCTCGGCCGAAGTTCTTGGCAGGGTCGACCCTCGCGAGTCTCTCCGACTTTCGACAATTGTTGGTGAACTCCCACCCGGGCTCCTACGGGAGCCGGACTCCGTCCACAATTTTTGCTGCAAGGAAGACTCCGCCCGGGCTCCTACGGGAGCCGGACTCCGTCTACAACTTCTGCTGCAAGGAAGACTCCGCCCGGGCTCCTACGGGAGCTGGACTCTGTCCAAAATTTCTGCAGCAAGGAAGACTCCGCCCGGGCTCCTACGGGAGCCGGACTCCATCTACAACTTCTGCTGCAAGGAAGACTCCGCCCGGACTCCTACGGGAGCTGGACTCCGTCCATAATTTCTGCTGCAAGGAAGAATCCGCCGGGCTCCTACGGGAGCCGGACTCCGTCCATAATTTTCGCAGCAAGGAAGACTCCGCCCGGACTCCTACTGGAGCCGGACTCCGTCCATAATTTCTGCTGCAAGGAAGACTCCGCCCGGGTTCCTACGGGAGCCGGACTCCTCCATAATTTCTGCAGCAAGGAAGACTCCGCCCGGGCTCCTACGGGAGCCAGACTCCGTCCATAATTTCTACTGTAAGGAAGACTCCGCCCGGGCTCCTACGGGAGTCGGACTCCGTCTACAACTTCTGCTGCAAGGAAGACTCCACCCGGACTCCTACGGGAGCCGGACTCCGTCCATAATTTCTGCTGCAAGGAAGACTCCGCCCGGGCTCCTACGGGAGCCGGACTCCGTCCATAATTTCTACAGCAAGGAAGACTCCTCCCGGGCTCCTACGGGAGCCGGACTCCGTCTATAATTTCTGCTGCAAGGAAGACTCCATCCGGACTCCTACGGGAGTCGGGCTCCGTCCATAATTTCTGCTGCAAGGAAGACTCCGCCCGGACTCCTACGGGAGCCGGGCTCCGTCCATAATTTCTGCAGCAAGGAAGACTCTGCCCGGGCACCTACGGGAGCCGGACTCTGTCTACGACCCCCAACTGCAAGTTGACTGCGTCCGGACTTCTACGAGAGCCGGACTTCGTCTTCTATTCCGACTGCGGAAAGACCTCGTCCAAACTCCTAGGGTACCGGACCTCGCTACCGACTCCAATCGAACTTCGGCAACAAGTCTGGATCCCCTGACAAGCCACAGTAATGGACACCACTGTTCCACTCCCTGCGGCGGACCCTGAGTAGCTCCATTACTCCCTGACAGGCCGTATTAATGGCCATGACTCTGCTCCACTCCCTGCGGCGGATTCTGTGCGAGTCCACTACTCCCTGACAAGTCACGACAGTGGATGTCGCTCCACTCCCTGTAACTGATTCCACGTGGCGAGCTACGGTGATAGCCACGATCCCGCTCCACCACCCTCCGTAATAAATTCCTCCTGACTCTGGGCGGCCCACGACCAGACGGTTTCAGACGTCGCCATCAATTTGTTGCCCCCTCCATCTATAAAAGGGGAACCCCAGATACGTTATTCCATAAGCTCTCATTTTTACCTAAAAACTCTGCTAAAATTTTCGTTCGAGCACTCCATTCTTGTTGAGACAGAGAACTGACTTGAGTGTCAGAGGGTCTTGCCGGAGCAACCCCACCTCCAGTTTAGACTTCTTTTGCAGGTCCCGATGGCGACCGCGACTCCCTCGACTCCAGCTTCTCCGGCGCAAGCGAATTTTTGCACCAACAGGATTGGCGCTAGAGGAAGGGTCAACCTCCGCACGGTACCCTTATTCTTAAAGGAGCGCTCAACGGAGCCACCTCCGGTCATCTTCTCCGGCACTCACTCCTCCTTTCCCCCACTGGATCCTCGTCTGATGCCTTCTCGCGAAGCATCCGCACAGCTACCCACGGCCTCCGCAGCCATATCTCGGACCCCGATCTCACCTCTGGTTTCCCAGGCCCCGCATCCTCCGGCTATGGTAGCCGGCATGGAGTGGCCGGACGATCGGCCTCCGACGGATTCCGCCAACACCATCTCAGGAGGATCCCGGCAGGAAACAACCAACATACCGGCTGTATCCCCCAAGCGACAAAAGACTGAAGAGCCCATAACCTTTACCGAAGAAGACACTCAGGGAGTCCAATTCCCTCATAACGACGTGGTCGTAGTTTCCTTGAATATAGCAAATTATGACGTCCGTCGCATTCTTGTCGACAATGAAAGTTCGGCCGACATCTTGTTCTCCGACGTCTTTTCAAGAATGTCCATCGTTGACAGCCATCTGAGATCGATTAGCTCCCCTTTGGTAGGGTTTACCGGCGACACCGTTCTGACGGAAGGAATAATAACTTTGACTGTGGCCGTAGGTCAATATCCAAGGCAATCCAGGGCCCCGGTGAATTTCTTGGTGGTGAAGGCGCCATCAGCCTACAATGCAATCCTCGGCCTGCCTGGCCTCAATGCTCTCCGAGCCGTCGTATCGATCTACCACTTGAAGTTGAAGTTCCCCACCAACCAGGGGATCGGAGAGGTCGAGGAGACTAAGCCCTGGCCAGACACTGCTACAACATAGCCTTGCAAAGAAGTGACCAATCTGACCCCTGTCCCGTCGATGGGCTGGATGCTCGTGATGACCTCACCGAAGAGAGGGGCACCCCAATCGAAGATCTGGTACCAATCCCTTTGAATGACGGGAATGTGGAGCATGTAGCGATGATTGGCTCCAACCTGGGGAGGAGGTGCGGACGCGTCTCATTGATTTTCTACGAAGGAATGCGGACGTTTTCGCTTGGGTTCCAGCAGATATGCCGGGGATTGACACGGAAGTCATGGAGCATCATCTGGCCGTCGATCCAAAGCATCGACCGATGAAAGAAAAAATCCAAAGTCATGCTCCGGAAAGGCAGAAGGCGATAGCCGAGGAAGTGGATAAGCTCCTTAAAGCAGGATTCATTAAGGAAGTCAATTATCCTGATTGGATTTCCAACGTTGTCCTGATCAAAAAAGCAAACGGCAAGTGGAGGATGTGCATAGACTTCAAAAAGCTGAATAAGGCCTGTCTGAAGGATAGCTACCCCCTTCCCAGAATCGATCAACTGGTGGACGCGACCTCGGGCCATGAGCTCCTCACCTTCATGGATGCGTTCTCTGACTATAATCAAATTAGAATGACACCGAAAGACGAAGAAAAGACAGTTTTCATCACTAATCATGGCCTTTACTGTTACAGGGTCATGCCTTTCGGCCTCAAGAATGTGGGCGCAACCTACCAACGGTTGGTGAATAAAATCTTCAAGGAGCAGATCGGCCGTAACATGGAGGTCTACGTGGACGATATGCTCGTAAAAAGCAAATCTTTCAGAGATCATGTCGCCGATCTCGAGGAGACCTTCGACACTCTCCAGAAATATAGAATGAAGCTGAACCCAACTAAATGCGCTTTCGGAGTAACCTCAGAAAAGTTTCTGGGCTTCATGGTATCAGGGCGCGGGATTGAGGCCAATCCAGAGAAAATTCGCGCCATCCAGGAGATGGCCACCCCAAAGTCGATAAAAGAGGTTCAGTGCCTCACGGGGAGGATAACGGCCCTTAATCGCTTCGTCGCAAGGTCGGCCGAACGGTGCTTGCCCTTCTTTCGAACCCTCAAGCAACCGAAGAACTTCTGTTGGACCTCTGAGTGCCAACAGGCATTCGAAGAATTAAGGAGCTACCTTGGCTCACCCCCGCTGTTAGCAAAGCCTGAGCCTGGGGAGGAGCTATTTTTATACCTGGCGGTCTCTCTCATGGCCCTCGCGGCCGTCCTTGTCAAAGAAGAAGCGAAAGTCCAGCGGCCAATCTACTATGTTAGCCGGACATTGAGGGATGCCGAGACCAGATACACCAAATTAGAAAAACTGACTTACGCCTTGTTGATTGCAGTCCGGAGGCTCCGACCCTACTTTCAAGGGCACACCGTGATGCTACTCACCAATCAACCGATCAAGGCAATTTTGCACCGGGCGGACACCTCCGGGAGGATGGCAAAATGGGCGATCGACCTCATGAAATTCGACATCAACTATCGACCCAGGCCAGCAGTGAAGGCCCAAATACTGGCAGATTTCATAATAGAGTGTACCATCCCAGAGGAGGCTGAACCTGAACAAAGCAAAGTTGACGACCTGAAGTCCCAACCGAACTCCCCCGAGGAAGAGGCCGATCCCTCTGATCGCTTTTGGGCCCTCTATGTGGACGGATCTTCCAACATGTCGGGCGTAGGTGCAGGCCTGATCTTGGTCAGTCCAGAGGGAGTCATCGCGGAATACGCTCTGCGTTTCGAGTTCCCCGCAACAAACAATGGAGTGGAATATAAAGCTCTGATCGCAGGACTAAAGATCGCCAAAGAGCTAGGAATAGGTCAGCTTCGGGTGCACAGTGACTCTCAACTAGTGGTGGGACAAGTCAGCGGGAGTTACGAAGCGCGGGAGGACAGTATGGCCAAATACCTTGAGAAGGTAAAGGAGCTCACCCCCGCCTTTAGCAGCTTCAACATTAGACAGATTCCAAGGTTGGAAAACACCAGAGCTGACCTTCTCTCCAAGCTGGCGACGTTGGCTCCGGCCGAATTGCCCAAAGGCGTTCTCTTTGAAGTTCTAAAGTACCCGAGTATAGAAGAATCGCGGCCCGTGATGGAGATTGACCACGAGCACAGCTGGGTCGACCCACTGATAATCTATCTCAGAGATGGAGTTCTCCCCCAGGATGTGAAAGAAGCTCGGAAGCTCTGAAATCAAGCCTCCCAATACATCCTTTATAAGAGCAAATTGTACAAGAGATCATACTCCTTGCCCTTCTTAAAATATCTCCGACCCTCGGAAGCTGACTACGTCTTGTGGGAAGTACATGAAGGAATTTGCGAAAACCATTTGGGGGCTAGATCTTTATCCCACAAGTTGCTCCGCCAAGGATATTACTGGCCAACAATGCTTCACGATTCGATTGAATATGTCAAAAAGTGTGATCGATGTCAAAGATACGCCAACGTCCAGAGACAGCCCGCCACCGAGCTCACACCCTTGAGTGCCCCATGGCCTTTTGCACAATGGGGGATGGACATCCTTGGCCCCTTTCCCATGGCGTCTGGGCAAAGAAAGTTCCTCTTTGTAGCGATCGACTACTTCACCAAATGGGTTGAAGCCGAACCACTAGCGAAAATCACAGAAGCAAAAGTGCAAGATTTTGTCTGGAAGTCGATCGTGTATAGGTTCGGTCTGCTTAGAACCCTAATCACTGATAATGGACGATAATTCACGGGAGCAAAATTTGCCGAATTCTATGAAGATCTAAACATCTCCCACAACTTCACATCAGTAGCCCATCCCCAGGCGAATGGCGAAGCTGAGGTGACTAATCGAACCCTTTTGTAGGGGATCAAGACAAGGCTCGAAAAAGCGAAGGGAACTTGGGCGGTCGAACTTTATCATGTGTTGTGGGCATATCAAACTACCTAGAGGCTACCTATGGAGGAGACCCCCTTTGCTTTAGCCTTCGGTATGGAAGCCGTCATCCCAATCGAGCTTAAACTCCCGTCGGCATGAGTCGTGGTATTCGACGAACATCAAAATTCGCAAAGTCTTAGAGCCAACCTCGACCTGCTGGAAGAAAGACGGGAGATAGCTCAAGTTCGAATGGCAGCCTACAGACAGAAAGTCGCTCGATATTACAACGCCCGGGTCAAGAACAAAGCCTTTAGAGCAGGAGATCTAGTGCTTCGACGAGCCGCTGTCTCGCAACCTCAGGATCGGAGAAAACTTGTCCCAAACTGGGAAGGACCGTATGAAGTCAAATAAGTAGTCCGGCCCGAAACTTATTATCTTAAGAAACTCGGAGGAGCCAACCTCCCGCGACTGTGGAGCTCGAAAAACTTACGGATGTACTACCAATAACTTCATTTTAATTGAAAGTTGCATACTTGTATATCTTTGGACAATTCAAACAAACTGTATCAGAAATGAAAGGGAAACCTCATCCCGACAAGGTCGAAGGCCCAGTTCCATTTAGACCGGATGGGGGGAGAGGTCCTGCAATGCCCATATGCGCCCCCACAGCCCTGTTAGGGACAGGAGGAAAATCTCGCCCTAACTTGAGCAAAGTCGAAGGCCCGGTTCCATTTAGATCGGATGGGGGGAGAGGCCCTGCAACGCCCATATGCGCCCCCACAGCCCTGTTAGGGACAGGAGGAAAACCTCGCCCTAACTTGAGCAAAGTCGAAGGCCCAGTTCCATTTAGACCGGATGGAGGGAGAGGCCCTGTAACTCCCATATGTGCCCCCACAGCCCTGCTAAGGACAGGAGGAGAACCTTGCCCTAGCTTGAGCAAAGTCGAAGGTCCGGTTCCATTTAGACCGGATGGGGGGAGAGGCCCTGTAACACCCATATGCACCCCCACAGCCCTGCTAAGGACAGGAGGAGAACCTCGCCCTAGCTTAAGCAAAGTCGAAGGCCCGGACTCCTACGGGAGTCAGGCTCCATCCGCGACTTCTACCGCAAGGAGGACTCCACCCGGACTCCTACGGGAGTCGGGCTCCGTCACCAACTTCAACCGATGGTAAGCTCCACCCGGACTCCTATGGGAGCCGGGCTCCGTCGCCAACTTCGATTGCTGATAAACCCCGTCCGGACTCCTACGAGAGCCGAACTTCGTACCTTACTTTAATTGCAGGAAGACTCCGCCCGGACTCCTACGGGAGTCGGGCTCCGTCCACAACTCCAATCACAGGGAGGACTCCGCCCGGACCCCTACGGGAGTCGGGCTTCGTCACCAACTTCAACTGCTGGTAATCTTCATCCGGGCTCCCACGGGAGCCGAACTTTGCCCCGACTGCGCCTACGGGAGCCGAACTCCCATAGCCTCGCTGAGAACAGAGGAAAAATTCCAAGCAAAAAAGAAAAAGGAAGGCGATGGACCACATCAGCGACGATTGAAAAGCAAACAGCGTCCAAGGTGCAGAGAACCCTGTCACAGCAGGGATTGGGGCTCTCATCAGGAATCCCAGCTTTCAAGGAAGCTTTCGATGCAAATCCAAGGTAGGACAACTTCCTTAGGGTGATAGAAGCTCAGACCTCCGAGCTCAAGCCCTGAGGGGGACACCAAGCCCGAATGGCCCCCAGGCGAGTCTGCGGCCACTGACGAAAAGGATGGGTCGATACGATGGCAATCGGGTATCTTCGAACGATGCAAAAACCGAAAAGGAGCTTGGCAAATGACAATTCAACATGAATAAAAGAAAACCGGTGACCTAAGGATGACGTCAAAAAAAAAAAAAAGAGAAGAAAAAAAAAGAGAGAGAGAAAGAAGAAGAAAAGATGAGAAAAGGAAGGAAGTTCGGCAGACAACAATTCGATGTAAAGTGCAGACGAGATAACAAAATCTTCTTCTCATTTTTCAACTAGCAAGATGTACGTTACAAGATCCAGAGGGCCAGAAAAGAATACATTATTACAAGGCTCGAGAACACGGCTTGAAAAGGACACACCGAAGGCCGCTTCAAGCTGCAAACTTCTCTTCCCATTTCTGTCCTTTCCAGCCACGTTTTCCAGTGCGTGTGGCAGGCCTATCGGCTCTCACCCCGTCTTGTTTCGCTCCACCTCCGAAATCCCAACCCCAGGGGGAAAAGGATGGGATAGATTCCAGGAGGCAGTAAGGGCAATGGCAGCGGCGACGAAGACCTGTTTCAAGAAGAACCGGAGTCACCCCGGAGGCAGCGGTGGCGTCAGAGATATGCGCCATCACCGAATGCTCCGTGACAACCACCGTCCAAAGTGTTCCGGTAAGGTCGGCATGCGCTACTTCCACCGTCCCCGCAACAAGTTTTACTGCCCCACCGTCGACGCCGACCGCTTCTGGTCCCTCGGCCCCGAAGACATCAAGGATCCCGCCACAGCTTGTGACGACAGCTCTGCCCTCCTGACCGGTGTCACCCCATCTTGCTACTCTGAAATTCTCAGACATAACGTCTTTACCGGCGGTCCCCGTTATTAAACCCCTGTTGTTGAAGGAATTCTTCCTCGAGCCCCCTTTGAAGCGACGGGGACCTTCAGCGGCCGCTCGATGACCGGAGAACTCGCAGACCGCTGTTCCCCTCCTTGCCTTCCTCCAAGCCCTTGGCATCCTCTTAAGGATGGCCTCCGGGGTGGAGGACCTGGCGGGAAAACCCCTTAGAGAGGAATCGGGGGGCTGAAGATGGTTGAGAGATGGCAAAGACCGGTGCGGAGGACGCTCGGAGTTGGCAGGGGCACCGAGGGAGTGGCTGAGTAGCTAGGCTCTCAGACGAAAGAAAGGTACCATCCTTTAGGCGGAGTAAAGCCCCGAAGGAAGGGTAGGGGGTTTAAATAGGCAGCGGATCTTAGCGCAATTATGGTGGCGGGTGTCCCTAGACCAACCGGTGCTTACCACGTGTCCCACGTGTCCCACTCGCCGCTATCGAGGATTGACTGTTCGCAAATTTCCATGGCACGACGCTTAGGATCACATCTCGATGGGAGTTCTGAAAAGACTCTTTGGGTCGCCCTAATCGAAAAAAGGGCTCTGGCATGCGCGCATTAAATGCCGACATATCCGAGGACGGTTGCGCCCGGACGTCGGGGGAGAACTTCGGCTGCGACAACCTCTCTGTACTTTCTTCATTCGAAATTCAAACTCGGAAGTGGGGGGACTGGTGTTGGGCATAAAATACCCTCGGTCGAAGTTCTTGGCAGGGTCGACCCTCGCGAGTCTCTTCCGACTTTCGATAATTGTTGGTGAACTCCCGCCCGGGCTCCTACGGGAGCCGGACTTCGTCCATAATTTTTGCTGCAAGGAAGACTTCGCCCGGGCTCCTACGGGAGCCAGACTCCGTCTACAACTTCTGCTGCAAGGAAGACTCCGCCCGGGCTCCTACGGGAGCCGAACTCCGTCCATAATTTCTACAGCAAGGAAGACTCCGCCCGGGCTCCTACGGGAGCCGGACTCCGTCTACAACTTCTGCTGCAAGGAAGACTCCGCCCGGACTCCTACGGGAGCCGGACTCCGTCCATAATTTCTGCTGCAAAAAAGAATCCACCTGGGCTCCTACGGGAGCCGAACTCCGTCCATAATTTTTGCAGCAAGGAAGACTCCGCCCGGACTCCTACGGGAGCCGGACTCCGTCCATAATTTCTGCAGCAAGGAAGACTCCGTCCGGGCTCCTACGGGAGCCGGACTCCGTCCATAATTTCTGCAGCAAGGAAGACTCCGCCCAGGCTCCTACGGGAGCCAGACTCCGTCCATAATTTTTGCTGTAAGGAAGACTCTGCCCAGGCTCCTACGGGAGCCAGACTCCGTCTTCAACTTTTGCTGTAAGGAAGACTCCGCCCGGACTCCTACGGGAGCCAGACTCCATTCATAATTTCTGCTGCAAGGAAGACTCCACCCGGGCTCCTACGGGAGCCGGACTCCGTCCACAATTTCTGCAGCAAGGAAGACTCCGCCCGGGCTCCTACAGGAGCCGAATTCCATCCATAATTTCTGCAGCAAGGAAGACTCCGCCCGGACTCCTACGGGAGCCGGGCTCCATCCATAATTTCTGCTGCAAGGAAGACTCCGCCTGGACTCCTACGGGAGCCGGGCTCCGTCCATAATTTCTGCAGCAAGGAAGACTCCGCCCGGGCACCTACGGGAGCCGGACTCCGTCTACGACCTCCAACTGCAAGTTGACTGCGTCCGAACTTCTACGAGAGCCGGGCTTCATCTTCTATTCCGACTGCGGGAAGATCTCGTCCAAACTCCTACGGGTACTGGACCTCGCTACCGACTCCAACCGAACTTCGGCCAACAAGTCTGGATCCCCTGACAAGCCACAGTAACGGACACCACTGTTCCACTCCCTGCGGTGGACCCTGCGTAGCTCCATTACTCCCTGACAGGCTGTATTAACAGCCACGACTCTGCTCCACTCCCTACGGTGGATTTTGTGCGAGTCCACTACTCCCTGACAAGTCACGACAGCGGATGCCGCTCCACTCCCCGTAACTGATTCCATGTGGTGAGCCACGGCGACAGTCACGATCCCGCTCCACCACCCTCCGCAATAAATTCCTCCTGACTCTGGGCGGCCCACGACCAGACGGTTTCAGACGTCGCCATCAATTTGTTGCCCCCTCCGTCTATAAAAGGGGAACCCCAGATACGTTATTCCATAAGCTCTCATTTTTACCTAAAAACTCTACTAAAATTTTCGTTCGAGCACTCCATTCTTGTTGAGGCAGAGAACTGACTTGAGCGTCGGAGGGTCTTGCCGGAGCAACCCCACCTCCGGTTTAGACTTCTTTTGCAGGTCTCGGCGGCGACCGTGACTCCCTCGACTCCAACTTCTCCGGTGCAAGCGGATTTTTGCACCAACATGAATTTAGGTTGCAAGTCCCTAATTATTTTTCTTGATAGTTATTATGGGGCGCCACCTTGATTGAATCAAGTTGGGCGTGTCCCATGATTAGAGGGCCTTTTGATTTCATATGGGGCATCCCTTGGGTGCAAAAGAGGGTGTGAAATAATGAGTGCAAGGACTCCAAGAGTTGGCACCTAATAGGATTTCTAATG
>NC_026000.2:95229120-95265117 GCF_000442705.2 Elaeis guineensis
GAAATCAGCAAGACCACACAAAAATAATTCCACAAAAATCTCATGGTAGAAAGCTTCTAAACCTCCCATCAACTTTTCATTTATTTTTCTTCTCACAGATCCAGTACCTAAAAAAAAATCCTCGACTATCGTATGAAGTCCCCTGGAAAAGGCCATTGGAGAGTCCAATCATCCACGACTTACATCGACTAACATCCTTGGGAGCACTCCCTAACATCAAATCACTATCATAATTGATTTTAAAAAAAGGGGTGGGGTGTAGGCCCATTGCCTATTTTGTCCGTGCTGACTCCAACTCCATTGTGAGAGCTCGAAGCTCTCCTGCACGTACGGCCTTTGACAGCTCCGAAATTGCCCACCGAACCCTCTGTGACCTTCATCGTCGTCGATCTCACCCAGATTCGAGCCTCCGAGGTCACCCCACAAGCGCTCTACCTCCATGATGCTGATCCATCACAACTCTAGATGTTTGAAGTTTCTCCACTTGCAGTGCCACTCTCTCCCAGATCTACTCATCCAAGCTCCCCCTCTGATCAGGGATATCCCATCATAAACCTGGGTAGGTTCTTCTACCTCACTAAGGGCATCTTTCGGGTTGCTTTTGGAATGCATGGCCATGAGGATCAAGGAAAGCTCATCATAGTTCTCTAGGAGCTCTCATCCCATGGTTCAGTCAGATGGACATGCAAAGCATCAATAGGAGGCTTAGAGTAGTCCAAAGATCCTTTGACTACTTTATTAATGAGATCCTTAGTATATCATAAATCAGAAGACGGTTGATGCCAAGGATGTCAACATGGCCAACCACGCGCTTGCTTTGGGGATAGCTAGCTTTCAAAAGTGAAATGGATGATAATCTCCACGAGACCCCTCAGAAGCAAAACCAAAACCAAATCGAAGCATAAATGAAGCCTAACCTAGGGGTGGAAGCTGTTCTGGGGGGATGTTGGAGTGCAAAAGACCGAGACAAAGATTGCCACTGCTTTGAATAATGTGGATGCAAGTGCGAAGCATACTCCAACGCTCCGGTGCAGAATTAAGGATCAGTGTGCAAGGATTTACAAAATTAGTTGGCATCACTTCCTTCAGTGATTGCTTCTTGGCCAATTCGAAGTTTGATCCGAAGTTAGATTCAAGTTTGATCGAAAGTCAGACCCAAATCAAGGCTAATCCAAAATCAGACCCAAATAGATCGAAAGTCAGATTTAAGTCTGGTCTGAGATCCAAATTAAAGCAGATCTGAAACTAAGATCAAACAAACCCGAAGCTCAAATCAGGCTAACCCAAGGCCTAGCTCAGGCCTATTTGAAGTCAGAATTGACATGATCCAAGGCACAAACCAGGCCCAAGCCGAATAACAGGGAGCCGAGCAGAACTCTTGAGTCCTTGAGCAAAAAACACATGGTAAAAACCTCTTGAGCTTTCATCCACTATTCTTCCTCTTCCTTCTTGCAGGACTATAGGATACCAAAATCAAGGCCAAGCTGAAGTTGAAATGAAGGCCAAGCTGAAGTTGAAATGAAGGCCAAGTTGAGGTAGATCTGAAGCCCCAGCTGAGATAAAAAACAAGAAAGAATCAAGCAGAACTCAAAAGCCTTCCTAATAGAACTCAAAATTTTCATGCTACAGTGGATATCAAACTCTATAATAAAATCAAGGTCGAGTTGAGATAGAGACAACTCAAGGCATAGGCCATCAGGACAGTCAGCCACAAAAGGCCAACGCTACCAGAAGGCTAGAGGAAATCAGAGGACTAACCTGAACAAATCAAGATTAAGCTATCAAGCAAAAAACCAATGACTAGGAGGAAGGATTGAAGTTGAAGTAAAACCCAATAAAGCCCAAGGTTGATCTGTAAAGGCCAAGGAGAAATAACTTGGATGAAATAGGATCCACCATTCAAAACCTCTACAACTAGGCAGCGAGGGCTAACCCAAGCGGACCCCCAAAGGTTGAGTTTACTCTTTAGTGAACCAACATCCCGAAAACCCTAGTCGTATGAGAAATGAAGATCTCGACGGCTAAGCAGTGAGGGCTAACCGAAGGGACCCTCGAAAGATGAATTCACTTTTTAGTGAATCAACACCCTGAAGACCTTAGTCGTCTGAGCATTGAAGACTTCGTCAGATTAGGAAGCGAGGGCTAATCTATATGGACTCCCGAAGGCTGAGTTCGGTCTTCAATGAACCAACACCCATGAAGATCCAAATTGGTCAAGAAGTGGGGACAACCAAAATGGACCCTCAAAATCTAGATCGAGAATCGATGACTATGATTGGGGATGACCTACAAGGATCCCCAAAATGACAACGACTGAGGACAACCTACCAGGATCCACAATCCATCAACCTTGGTCAACCAAGAAATAGTGACTTTGAAAAATAAGCACTGCAAAGTGCGGTCGTCATTTGCTGACTCTCTCCCAAAACTCCAACTGAAGATCCTTTTAAAGCCGCCCAATTATAATGGCCGAAGTATGTCCCACTCCTACGGTAGCTTTGTTCAACGCCATCATATACTTTAGTTCTGTCATTTTGTTTTCAACATCGCTCGATCCTTGCTATGTAAAGCCTGCACTACGACCATTCTACAATTATCATCTCCGCCTGCCATTATCATTCCACTCCATCCACTGAGCATCGGATTTTTATAGGGATCGTTTCAATTTTGTGCTGCATCTTTCGAGGCTTTTTAGCGAAGGCCTCATGGGGAACTGATGACACAATCAATTACCTCAATCTCACCGAACTAGCTGGGAATAACACTTGAAGTGAACCTACTTGCAGGCGAAAAGACAAAAAATCAAGCTTGTTCCTTTTAATGCTCGAGTCTTCGTATCGATAGGAAAATAGAACAGACAAAACTACATGATTAAAGTGCCACTGGTCAAAGATCAGGACCTATGGGCAGGGGCTAATACAAAAAAAGGCTTTCCAGTCACTGACTCCAGCAATGGAAGAGGGATGCTATGACTCAAGCTTATCCTCATAGAAAGGTGACTGATGGTTGATCCAACCAAAAAAAATTTCTACCGATCCTCACGTGTGCCAATCTCAGATCGGCACAAAAGGCCAATTTCATGTGTATACATAAACAAGAGAACGCACGATGGTAAAGCTAAAACTCACCCTTTTATTGATAATGAATGTCTTTATAAAGATGACGTATCGAGTGTTATGTAGAGAAAATTATCAGATAAAAAACATACAATAAAGGATCAGACCGACTTCATACTCCATCCAAAAAAGCCCCCCACCGAGGATTAAAACTTCGACATATCATCACCCTCTTCATGCGGACACCATAACTCCCGAAGCACCTACGGCAATGGCAGGTTTGGTCCGAAGCTCCGCCTGTTGTGGCTGGCCGACTGTCAAGCTAAGGTCTGCAGGCCCCTTCTCCACCCCGATCTCGACATCTAGAGCGAAGATCCTGGAAGGAACTGCAGTCCCGAACCTCGAGCGAAGTGGCTCATTGTTTTCTGGATGAGATCCTCCCTCATGCCCTCATCGAATGATGCCTACCACCCATCGTCTCCATCACAAGAGGAATCCAAGGGGCAAACCGACCATCCATCTGAGGAATGTGCGAGAAAGAGAAAGAAACCCTCTCACATCCGATGGTTGCCTGTGACCGCCAGCAACCACTCCCGATGGCCGCCAGGAGCCCGTTCATAGGCAACCGCTCCCGATGGCTGCCAGGAGCCTGTTACCCCACGGTGATGACCATGGCCCTCACTGCCAGTGGCCATGAAGCTCCGTGACCATCCTTCTTGGAAGCACAAACTCCATGGAGCCCTCACTAGAGGATGTGGTAGAGGCCACGCCCCCTTCTTGAATGATGGTCGAGAGAACCTTCGAGGCAGCGGACCCTTGCCACCACGAAGCAAGAGGGATGTTTCCAATACTTCCCACACCAACCCAAAGCCAACAGAAATATTCCACCCTCTTGGGTGACCTCTGTTTGCCTCGGTTGAAGATGTAGGCTCTGCCACCACCATTGTGAGGATCCTCTCGCTCCATCATAGTGAACAAAAGATAAGCCACTACTTCAAAACACTATACGGAAAGTTCCCTCATTAATAGAGGAGTGCATATAACTGCCCCCATGGGGCTGCAACGTGTGTCAACCAAAGACTGGATACAAGCATCGACCTTACTAGTGCATAATTAATATGGATGCAGAAGCGTAGGTCTGCCTCGATGATTAACTTTTTCGAGGCAGTGCGTATTTAATGAGGGCACAAAAACACTGGCATACTCCGAAAATCGCATGCATGCCTCACGAATGAATTGACTTCTCGCACCCTCAATTAATACACACGAAACCATCCTCTCCGCCTGGCTCGAGCCTCATGCACCCCTTGGCCGCCGTTAAAGTCACTCGCAATAATGCTGAGATTGATGGAAGGCGAACTCTATTTCAAGCAACAAACAAACTTCTACAGGTGAACCCCTTAATCTCCGAGCCAACCAATGCGAGAGCATTTAAATCTACTAACAGCCTGACCCCAGGCTACATCGAAGCCTACCAATTGGGCCCCACATCCAACAAGGCCTGGCCTTGCCACATCTTCGGATAGCCTGCGGAACTCCCTTCATCCGATTCAATTGCAACTCAGACTCGGGAGTTAGGGGGCTAGTGTTGGGGGATAATCTGGCACCAATCGAAGATGTGGGATCCATCGAAAGATCCCACATCTAGCCAATTTTTTTGAGCTCATATACCTTGATCATTTGATTTCAGCTTCCAAACATCATTCTCAATTGTTGCCAAACCAAACAACCCAAAAGAGGAGGATGAATTGAATTTTTAAAACTTAAAATAAGAATGTGCTGAATTATCTAATTTGTCTTTAATGTAATTATGCAGTGAATATAATGTATGAATGAAAGAATGAAGAAAGCAAGCACACATACAAAAATAAGAAGATTTTTATAGTGATTCCATGCATACCCAGCACTTACATCCACTCCCCAAGCAAGACTTGAAAATTTTATTATAATTCCTCAAGATTATAGCTGGATAGTTTTAACCAGACTCACTATCCACAAACCCAATTGGTTTTCTCTTAGGTTCACCAACCACAACCTTTACACGTCTTGATCGAGGCTACACAATCCAATTACAAAGATGGATTAAATCTTTCCCTTAGTTTAAATCCTTACTGAAACTAATTACCGCAAATAAACAAGAATAAGAATGGTACAACAAAAGAAGCTCCTTGATTTAGCAAATTTATTATCGATGTAGCTCAGTAATTGTCCTCTTGAATGCATGAAGTTAATGCTCTTCAAAAGCTCTTCACTGCTCTTGGAGAATCAAGAGATTTTTTGTTTGAAAGTAGGTGAACTCTTCTTGAACGCTAGAAGTTCAGAATTTTTCTTGTTTTCTCTTTTTTTCTCAATAGAACAGTAACTTTTCCCTTAAATACTCCTCTTGCTTCTCTTTTTTTAAATCTAGAGCTTTCCCACCAAGTTTAAAGTTGTTTAAACCCAAAACTAGCCATTTCTGATCGTTAGAGGCGAAATATAGCCATTGAAAAAAAAATTGCACAGTTACAGAACTAACCATTAAGAACTGTCAGTCGCATCTCACATTAGCTCTCTTGTTTTTGAGTCGACTTGACTGTCTTCTCGAGTCACCTCAAATGCTTTTCGAGTTGACTCACTCTCAGGTACCCAAAATCAGCTCTCTGAAATTTTTGGATCTCTGAGACGGAGTTGGCTTGGATCCGTCAGGGTTGACTCGACTGCCACCTTCGAGTTGACTCAAAAATCTAAGAATCGACTCTGTCTGTGGACAGAAACATACTTTCTGTTGTCTGAAACAGAGTTGACTCGTGTAATTTCGAGTTTGCTTCACTCCGTGCAAAGCCTGCATGCCAGTGTCCAAACCATACCAGAGTCGACTCTAAAATCTCTGGAGTCGACTCGAACCCTTTCCTAGGCTATTTTCATTGAATTTCAACTCCATTTTGATCTCACTTGGGCTCTTTACGAAATACCCTTAGTTTCTTCTTTTTCTTGTTCAAAAAGCTCTCTTTCTATAAAATAAACTTAAAAATATTTGAAAAAAATAGTGAATACATACTCTAATGTTTGGTCATCATTAAAATTACTAAGGAGATCAACAATCTTCTCTTTTTTTATGATGATAAAATATCGAGTACTTTGAAAGAATATAATGCATAAATGAGATACACAATATATACATAGTTACACGATATTCAAATGCTCAAATTGGTGTTATCATAGTTCTCAAATTTTTGACAACTCCCCCTTAACTTGTGTATAAAAAAATAGTTGTAAGTTCCATTTGTGCTCTCCCTTAGATTATGCTTAAATCAAATGTTTCCATTGTCCTTATGATGCATTGTCCATTTTTCTTTACTAATTCTCCTCCTTTTTGCCATCATCAAAATCACATGAGAAGAATTAGGATATAAGCGATCTTTGATAGATGTACCTTTTCAATTTAATTTTAAGGCTAGACTTGCTTGTTTAATTTGATATAATTCTAATTAAAATTTCTTACAAGATGTGTTGTCCAGTCTATAGTATGTAACTTGAAAATAGACATCCATAAAAATTATTCACACGGAATCACAATACAACATAAGAAAATGGAATAGTACACAATGAGATAAAGAAAGATAGAGATTTATTAATAGATTGTATTGTTTATAAAATGAGATATCCAAACAATACAACATCCATTACAAGAAGTGCCAAACAAAGCATAAAACATAATCAAATACGAAGAGTAATCTAAAGTAAAGACTCTAGTCTTCATCTTCCATTTGCTCAATGATGGGGTCAGGGGGATAAAATGATGAGGAAGATGGAGTGGTTGATTTGCTCCGAATGTGAGCAAAAGATCTGAGGTGAAGTGGAGGAAAGCTAGTGCCAGATCTGACAGTGGCACTGAAAGGAGGTCTAAGAATGAAAGAGTGAGGCTGGCTAGTGGAGGATCTGGACTGAATGGAGGGTAAAAAAATTCGAGACCAAATCTAACTCAAATGCTCCTCAACCCATCGAAATGCAGCAAGAAAAACCTCTACACAACCTGCTATGAAATCATGATCTCCTCGGACCTTCTAAAAATTTTTGCAACCTCTCCCTTCAACTGACCAATCTCCTCAGCTGTCCCATACTGTCGTTTCATGAAAATATTTATATTTTCAGACAAGACACGCATCTGATGCATGAAAGAGTCATTTGCCCCTCAAAAGAAATAGTCATCTCCTCCAAACTCTGAAAGATATACTGTCGAAGATCTGAATGGTCAATCTTCTGAACCGCAATAGTCCCATGGTCCACAACTCTCTCCAAGCTCTCAAGTCTTAATGTGATTCTGAGCAAATCTCTACGGAGCTGCTGTATCTGGGACTAAGTGTGCTCCTCAGATGCCTCGTAGCTCTATAAAATCTTAAGTCTTGAAATCATCAAACATCCTTCCCATCCTATCCAAAATCTGATCAACGATCCCCTCTACAGAAAAACTGTGACACTGATACACTCAAAGGGTTTGGGGGATCCTGGAGTGAAGAACTGTGCATCTACTGGCGCTGCTGAATTTGGTGCTACTGCTGGAGAGGATTGTTGGAGCACGATCTCGGCTCCTCTCATGGACCTTTGGTGCAGCGGAATCAGCAACGAACAGATCTGGAGACTTCTGGACATGATCCAAAGCCCTTGACGAAATCAACCTGATTGTTATCTTCTTCGTCAGCCTTTCATTCCAGATGAAGAACGCCTCTGAAATCACTTCTAAAAAATCCAAGATCTGGTACCCAACCAGATCAGACCTGGACCGAGGTCTTCTAATTCGTAGATCTCGAATCGAGACGTTCTAGATAGGAAAGAAGGTAGATGGAGACAGACCTCGCAGATCTGTCCTGCTGCAGCCTTTCTTGTAGATCTGTTGATGGAGATCTCATCCGCACCTCAAACGACCTCAGATCAACTCCAAATCTGAGAGAAATTTGTACCAACCTCTTCTCAAGAGATTCCAGGTCCTGGACCTAGTGTTTGGGCGACTGCAAGAGAGGGGAGAGAAGAAATGGCTGGCGGCTGCAAGAGAGAAGGGGCTAGCGCCTCCCTTCCTTTCTTTCCTTTTATGGACTGACGGCAAGAAACCCTAGGATTTCTTACTCCTGGTGCATGGAAGATTGCTGGAGAGAGAGAGACTTGAGAGAAAGAGTTCTTATATTTCTTGGCTTGATCAAACCTATACAAGTACATGTATATATAAACACCGGGTCAAGTGACCCAAACCCAAAACTTCCTTGACCAACTCTATGGGAGATTAGATTAACCCAAGCCCATGTACACCCATGACTCGACCTAATCTCACCTATCCTGGGCCCAGACCTGGTCCATAAAGAGTTGGTCCCTTGAGGCCCACATAACCTAGACCTCAAAAATTCGAAAGGCCCACAGCCTTTCAACCTAGGACCCAACTAGCCCTAGAGCCTCCATGAAGCCCTCATGAATGATGGACCTTGACCTTAGCCTTGGTCCCCTAGGCCTTGGACACACCACCTGGATCATAACAAGGATGGCCTAGACCTAGTCTCAATCTGTGACTTAGGCTCAGCCATCTCTCTCTCTCTGCATACCATCCTATCCAGATTCCTTTCTTATCCATCCATCTTCTCTCTTCTAAAATTTCATCCTGTGCAGTGTCCCAACATTCAGATAATCTGTGTGCACCATTTCTTTATAGTCTTCACCTTCTAAATCAACCTGTGAGTCTCTAAAGATTAATGTGAAGACCATTGCACAAGGTAGGTAAATTCTAAACCAATTTGCCGCATCTTTTATGTTTTGTAACATCATGGCTGGCAGATTCATCTCCATCCCCTGAATCATGTAGTCCATCACTGCTAATTCTCTCTTTCTAACCCAGTCATGCCTCCCAATTTTGGGGTAAATACAATGAGCCACAACACTATGCAGTAATCTCATCTCGACTGATAACTGTTTGGCATTGACTTGATCAATTCCTGCCACATTTTCTTTTTCCATTATGCATTTTAAGGCCTCTGTTTTGTCATCTAAGTCTAGATAGCAGATCCCCTACCTAGGTACTTCCAATAACCACCCTAAGATCCTCTCATCTAGGGTAATATTTACTCCTTTCACCATTGACTCCAAATCAGTCTCCCCTTGGAATCGTATATTCTCAAAGAAGACTCTAATAAAGTCGGGATAAATAGGTACCTCGAGCGTGCACGGCTTGGCCCACCCTTATTGCCTGATCCAAGTATCAATCCGAAAATGTTCTCCACCTAGAAAGTCAATATCCACCTTTCTTTCTGTTGGGATAGCTCTAGAGGTGACGAATTGATGAGGATGGGAGCGTGAAGCAGACACCGAGTCAGGTGGAGCATCCCTCTACTGTCTATAGCACTTTCGAGTGAATTTGGAAGAGCTCGAACCTTTGCCAGTTGAGATTTTCCTTTTTTTGGAGCCATTTGGAGTTTAGATTTTTCAGAAAATATGGAATGGAACAGTTATTTGAGAGATTAGAAAAAATCGGGAGCAGTTTTGACAAGAGTGGACTTGAGGGCTCGGGGAATAGAAGAAAGGGTAAAGTAAAAAAAAAAAATTTACGGCCCCCTTGTTAAAAAAAAAAGTCTGCGACATTCAAGACAACTTGACTTGTTTTGGAGTGGACTCGAGCACCAAGTCGACTCGAGACATCTATGAGTCGACTCGAGCATAGCATCAAAAAAATGAATTTAGTTTAGATTTAAAATTGATTTTTTTTCGAACTGTCTGTTAGATATGTGCCCTAGATGCCAGATCGGCTGACACATTCCTGTACAAATCTAAGGACAAAATTATAATTTTGACTATAAATGAATAAAAAAATTATTCTTCTATCACATTGTATACATTGTGTCTGTGATACATCCTTTGAGTTAGTGGGAATGTTAATTCATATTTTCAAAAGTTGAAAATTTAAGACATGAATTTACATAACTAACTCATAAACTGCTCCTGACCATAGGATCATCACGAGGATGGTGATCGATCCGGAAGATTGGTGTACGATCGTTTCCTTAGAGTAGATGAGTCTTGAGTCTACGGTGTGGAGACATCGGAGCGAGAGTACAGATATTCATTGAGAATGAGAGTACTGAGCGTGACCACCTCAAGCAGTCATAAGAAAATCTACCTTCTCGTCGATGACTAGCTCGATGCTGCAGTTGTGTGTCTAGTTCTTTGACCTGAGGTGCATCATCGGTTCACCTTGAGTGTGTTATAGTTTGACTACACCATAACTCGATCTCCTAGCCATCCAAAATTCTGAGGTGTATGTTGGCTGTAGCATATTTATTGTAGGAACTAGATTGCATCAAGATAGGATCTATCAACCTCGATAGATGAGAGTAGTCCTATGGTGAATGAAAGATCGAGTCCTTAAGCCCATGACCATGGCAAAGTGAAATAATGAAAAAGAATTTTTCATTGAAATTTCACATCAGACTTGGATCGATCGATTGATTCATATGACTGATGTTGGGTTTGACGAGTTCACCTTAACCCTAATTCAGTCGGGACTCATGATAGAGGAACTCAATCACACAGGTAGCTGCACCGAGAGGTTCGTCTTCAGTTCTGATGGGTTGCCACCATATATTGCTAGGTGTCACTGATGAATTTTGAGAGCAATTAGAATGATTTTGATGATCGATCATTCTAATTGTCTGAATCAGAAGAGTTATGATCTATCGAAAGGAGTTTCGATGATGTCGATGATCAGATCACGTTATGTCTCATTACCATACAGAATTGAACCTAACTGGATCACACAAACAAGGGTTAGGGTCTGGATGTCATCAATTGGGCTAGTCCAATTGATTTGGATAAGATCCAATTAGGTTCAAGAAAATCGTGCTAGCACTCGATTGAGCCTAACTTTCTCCTTGTGTAATCTTTTCTGTCTCTACTGAGGCAAATGTGATCTGGCTCATCCAGAGAACCTTGGGAAGATTTCTCTCAGTTTAAATGAAGTTTGTCCAGCTCAGAAAAGACTTGTCTTAATTCATGAGATGAATTTAAGATAACACCTGCTAATTTCTAGCACCTGCCAATTTCATTTTAGGACATCTGTCAAAAATTGACATATGAGTCTTAAACTGAAGAGGACTTATTGGAAGATTTTTGTGCAGTGTCCACATGCCTAAACCTAATCAAATTGGGTGCCATAATCAGATTATGGCATGAGCCCAATTGGATTTAAGTGGGCGCCCCAAATGGAAAAGAACCAAAGAGTCCTGATAAACTTGGACTCTTTGGCGCCACCTTATTTGAGCCTATCCATTGTTGGCGCCAACATAGGAGAGAGCATGGAGATTCTTATCTGATGTGATCAGATGACATCATTCTACCAATCAAAATTTTTTCAAAATTTATTGAAATTTTTTGATTGGTCGAATGCTGTGGCACTACGCAGCATACAGGGTCTATATAAACCCTGCTGCACCTAGGGTTTCGAGATAGAACTTGTTTTGTGCAAAAAACCCATTGGCTGCCGCCCCCTCCCCTCTTCTCCATGTCCTCCCTGCTCTCCTTTCTCCCATCTTCACAACCAAGAAGTTGGATGTTCATCTGGCATAGGTGCAAGGCGTGGTGACGCCTGGAACAGAAGACTGCAGGACTTCTTCGACAAGCTGCTGCTCCAACTTCAGGAAGACTTTAGAAGATCTTCCTAATCAGATTTAGATCTAATTTTTGGAGCGTAGAATCGCAAGGAGAAGACGTTCCAGATCCTATATGAGTGGATACTGGTAGAGGCCAGACGCTTGCGTGACTACATCAAAACCTCAGACAGTGCTGCGATCATCTACAGGGTAATTAGATTACCTTTGAGGTATGTCTATGTTTCTCATACTTTTAGATTTAATTTTGAAATTAAAATATCAGATAATAAAATTAGATCTAATAGACATTAGATCTGAAATAGCGTAGGATAAAAATTTAAAATTTATTCCACCCCAGATTTGATGAAATCTGGAAGATCCTACACAGAAAAAAGACGAATTTTTCCTTCAAATGGTATCAGAGTCAGGTTGTTGGCTCTATTTCAAATCTAATTTAGATTTAATTTTAATTTTAATTTATCTGATATTAAAAAATTTCAGATGTCACATCAGATATGATAGGATCTGAAATTAAAATATTTAAAATTAAATCTAAGATGATCTAACATGCATGAGATGCATGACTAGACTAGGATTAATTGAATCCATGAATAGTCTTAAGTTTTATATTTTAATAAAATTAAAATATGAATTAAATCTAAGTTATTCTCTATTTTTCTGATGTTATAAATGTTATAATCAGGTCAAAAAATAAAAAATAAAATTTTAATTTTTTTATAAAATTAATCTGTTACATGCCTAGACTAGTTGTAGAACTGATCTAGTAACTTGTCTAGAATAGATTTAATTTTGAATAATTCAATTTAAATCTTATTTTTTAGATATTACATGTGATGTATCAGATCTGAAAGCATGTTAATTAGATTGATTTTTGATACATGAGATGTATGCAAAGCATGTATTAGTTAGATCTTAAATTGTATATGTGATATGTTAATTTAGATCTAACTAGTTTTGTAGTTAAATTTATATTTCTGATTAAGGTGTTCCTCATGGCCGTCCGGTCATAAGAACGAAGTAGGGTTTAAAGACCCTCTCCTCCCATTCAATGGGGCGTTCATATGATGTGTAGGGGTACCACGCGTTTATCCTTAATCAGAAATCAAAACTTACTTTTCTGCAAAACCCTAGATCTTGAAACCCTAGAATTTATTATACATGCTTTGTTTATGAACCCAAACTTAATTAATGTATTAAGTTTATGAAATTAAATTAAGTTTAAAATTGAGAATTTCAGATCTAAGATATTTTCATAAAATTGGGTTCGGACTTGGGTAGCTCAATTAGGTCTAGCGATTGATCAAACCGAATCAAGAGTTGGTTAGGTGAGATCATGAAAGCTAATAATTGACCAGCCTAATAGGATTAAGTCTGAGTCAAGGTCAAATCACATTTAGATGTGACTCGATCAAGTTAAGACCTAATTTGGCTCAGAGGTTAGAGTCTGGATTGTAGGCTAACCCAATTAGTTCTGGTTCGACAATTTGGTGTCTAAGATAAGTTCGACAGATGTGACCGATTGATTTTTAATTGAGAGCTACTCGACTCGAATGCGTTCTTGTCGAGTTAATGGCATATCCTTTCTCGGTCTCACTTACCTAACCATATGTGTCGATCCAATTATGATTTGAAGTGGCTAACAATTCGAGCTAACCCATGCCACTAGGTTAGTCATAATTATTATGACTATGTCAAGTCAAGTTTAAAGAAACCTAAATCAAATCTCCCTAAGAAAATATTAAGTCTAGGTCTTCCACCATTGTGGATGTGCGGGCCCTTTCCGGAGTTGATTGTTCTCGGCTGGTTATAGTGGCTCAGTTGCACCGGAAAGACGCAACAATGTCCATTAGGCATTGGATGCTACGGATTAGAGGATGGGTTGGGCTCAATATTTCGGATACGGTGAGGGACCCAATCAGGAATCTGGTTCGTGCAAATGGTGGGTTTGGCTTAACTAAGGATTGGAGCAATATCCCAGATACGATGAGCTTCATGAATTAGAGACCAAGTTTTGGGTGCACCATGATTAGAGAATCATTGGACAAGAGTTGTCCACTCATCGATTGACCCATCACCAATAACTGTTAGGTGAGGTGATGAGCCAGTCGGTAAGACCGCACCACCCACTAGAAATCACTAATCATGGAGATTTTCACATCTCTACCAAGGGAGTGTAGGGATCTGAAAAAATAGTGGGAGCCTAATTTGTTTAAAAATAAAAATCCTAAACAAATTGGTTGAGTCTGATTACAAAATCTAACTAGAAACTTTCGACTCTCTACAGGAAACATGTCTGCCTCAAACCCCCTGATCAAAATTCTAGACACTCATACATTGACTGAACTTAATTTTAAGGACTGGTTGAGAAACTACAGAATTGTTCTGGGTTTCGAAAAATTGACTCATGTCTTGGACCAAGATCCACCTGCCATGCCAGCATGTCCAACTGCTGAACAGAGAGCATCTCTGAAAAAATGGACGGACGATGATAACAAAGCCAGGTACTACATGTTGGGTGCAATGTCTGATGACTTGCGGTGCCAACATGAAAATATTTTGACTATCCGCCAAATATTGGCTCACCTGCAAGAGTTGTTTGGTGAACAGAGTCGCACAGCCAAATATCAAGTCTGTCAAAGACTTTTTAAGGCCAAGATACGTGATGGGCAGTCAGTCCAAGATCATTGTTTGACAATGATCAAGGATCTTGAAGAGCTTGAGAAGCTCGGTATCATCTTAGACAAGGATTTTCAGATTGATGTGATCCTTCAGTCCTTGTCCGATGCATATGGTCAGTTCATCATGAACTTTCATATGTATAAGATGCAATATACCTTGACCGAGTTAATGAATATGCTGGTTATGGCTGAGCTTTCAATGAAAGGTTCAAAAGGCTCAATTCTTACTGTAGAGTGGACTTCTTCCAAGAGAAAATCTTTTGGAAAGAAAAAGAAGTCTGTGAAGAAGAAGAAGGTGGATGGCTAGAACAAGAAGACAGGACCAAAGAAAAAAGCTTCTGAAAAGGAAAAGTGTTTCCACTGTCAGTCAGAAGGTCATTGGAAGCGAAACTGTCATCAGTACCTGGCCACACTGAAGAACAAGAAGGATGGTCCTTCTGGAGGTATGCTCATTATCGAATCTAATCTTACAGTTTCTTCTGCATCCAGTTGGATGCTTGACTCTGGTTCTAATGCTCATTTGTGCACTTCTATGTAGGATCTTGAGGAGAGCAGGAGGCTGAGGGATGGGGAGATGATCCTACGTGTCGGGAACAGAGCAAGAGTTGCTACTATGACCGTAGGAACCTACCCTCTGCGATTACCGTTAGGATTAGATTTAATTTTAAGAGACTGTTATTATGTGCCTGCAGCAAGCAGAAATTTGATTTATGTTTTATGTTTAGCACAAGAAGGCTATGTGATTAGCTTTCATAAGAACCATTGTAACATTTTTTATAAAAATAATAAAGTTACAAATAATTTTATTATTAATGATCTCTATCAGTTACATGTTAATGTATCTGTTTTTAATATTGAGCAAAATGTAAATGCCATAAGAATTAAAAGGCCTAGAGATAGTCTAAATGATAAGTATCTGTGGCACCTAAGACTAGGTCATATAGCGGAAGACAGGGTAAACAAATTGGAGAAATCTGGACTACTGAGTCCATTGACTTCTGAGTCATATCCAGTTTATGAATCATGCCTTCAAGGCAAAATGACCAAGCTCCCTTTTGTGGGACATGGAGAAAGGACCACAAACCTATTTGTCCTAGTACATACGGATGTGTGCGGCCCATTTGATGTGCCGGCTAGAGGCAACTTTGTCTACTTCATTACCTTTACCGATGATATATCTAGGTACGGGTATGTATTTTTAATGAACACAAGTCTGAAGCCTTTGAAAAGTTTAAAGAATTCAGATATGAAGTAGAAAAATAAAATAAGAAAGCCCATTAAGGTTCTTTGATCAGATCGAAGAGGTGAATACCTTAGTCAAAAATTCCTAAACTATCTTAAGGACAATGGCATAGTCTCACAATGGACTCCACCTGGAACGCCTCAACTCAACGGGGTTTCAGAACGGAGAAATCGGACCCTATTAGATATGGTCCGTTCCATGATGAGCTTCATGGACCTCCCTGATTTTTTTTGGGGACATTGTCTCATGACAGCAATTTATGTATTGAATAGAGTTTCCTCTAAAACCGTTCCTACCACACTGTATGAGATATGATATGGTAAGAAGCCAAGTCTGAATCATCTCAGAATTTGGGATTGTCCGGCTCATGTCAAGAAACAGCAGACGGACAAATTAGAGTTCAGATCTTTTAAAGCTCGATTCATAGGATATCCTAAAGAGTCATTAGGATACTATTTTTATATTCCGGAAGATCACAATGTGATTATGAGTCGAAATACTATTTTTCTTGAAAAATAGTTTATTCAAGATGGTGGCATCGGAAGAATAATTAAGCTCAAGGAGAATGTCTCCCAAGAGCAACGAGCTAAAGAACCTGAGGAACCCAATCAATTAGAACCAGTCCTAACACAACCTCTTCCACCATGTAGATCGACTAGGATTTTTCGTCCTCCTGAAAGGTACCTAGATACCATACAAGAAGATGTAGAAAAAATATTCCTCACGAAAAATGGGGTTCATGGTGATGATCCCAAGACCTATGACGAGACGATATCAGATATCGATTCCGAGAAATGATTAGAGGCAATGAGATCAGAAATTGACTCGATGCACTCAAACTAAGTCTGGACCTTGGTAGATCCACCTGAAGGTATTGTATCTATTGGGTGTAAATGGATCTTCAAGAGAAAGATAGGTGCAGATGGGAATGTGGAGACATTCAAGGCTAGGCTCGTAGCGAAAGATTATAGTCAGCGCGAAGGCATTGACTATCAGGATACCTTCTCGCCCGTAACCATGCTAAAATCCATCCGCACATTGCTTGCTGTTGCAACCTATTTCGATTATGAAATATGGCAGATAGACGTGAAAATAACGTTCTTAAATGGACATCTTGAGGAAGATATCTATATGGAACAGCCGCTTGGATTCACATCCAGTGATGTTGATCACAAGGTCTGCAAACTGCAAAAATCCATTTATGGACTTAAGCAAGCATCTCGGAGTTGGAATACTCGTTTCAATGATATGATCAAAATGTTTGGTTTCATCAAGAACGAGGAGGAATCATGTGTGTTCAAAAAGATCAGTGGGAGCGCAGTTATCTTCCTCGTATCGTACGTGGATGACATCCTCCTAATTGGGAATGACATTTCCATATTGATCTCAGTCAAAATATGGTTGTCTAAAGAGTTCTCTATGAAAGATCTAGGAGAGGCATCCTTTATACTGGATATTAAGGTCTATAGAGATAGACCAAATAGGATGCTGGAACTTTCACAGAAGATGTACATAGAGGAGGTGCTAAAGAGGTTTAGCATGAAAAACTCCAAAAGAGGTTAATTGCCTTTTAGACATGGCATTCATCTCTCCAAGAAGATGTGCCCTAGCACACCTGAGGAGATTGAACGCATGAGCAAGATCCCTTATGCTTCGGCAATAGGGAGCCTCATGTATGCCATACTATGTACACGACCTGATATAGCCCATGCTGTGAGTGTCACAAGCAGATATCAGTCGAATCCAAGCAAAGAGCACTGGACTTCTGTGAAATGTATTCTTAAATACTTGAAAAGGACTAAGGATATGTTTCTAGTCTTTAGAAATGGAGAACTCCAGATTTAGGGATATACAGACTCAGATTTTATGTCTGATATAGATGATCGAAAATCGACATCTGAGAGTCTGTTCATTTGTAATGGTGGTGCAGTTAGCTGAAAGAGTTCCAAGCAGACGGTGATTGCTGATTTCACCAAGGAGGCAGAGTATATTGCTGCATCGAAAGCTGCAAAGGAGGTATTCTGGTACAAGAAGTTTGCCACAGAGCTTGGAGTGATGTCATCGGATGCCATCCCTCTTTACTGCGACACTAATGGAGCCATAGCCCTAGCTAAGGAGTCAAGGTCTCACCAGAAGTCCAAGTACATCGAGCGATGATTCAATCTGATCCGTGATTACCTCGAAAAGGATTATGTCGAGGTCAAGAGAGTCGACTCCACAGACAAGATGGAAGACCCGCTGACTAAGCCATTGGGCCAACAGAAGATCGAAGCCCACCTTGAGAAGATGGGACTTAGATATGTAGCCAATTGGCATTAGGTCAAGTGGGAGTTTGTTAGATATGTGCCCTAGATGCCAGATCAGCTGACACATTCCTATACAAATTTTAAGGGCAAAATTATAATTTTGACTATAAATGAATAAAAAGGTTATTCTTCTATCACATTGTGTACATTGTGTCTGTGATACATCCTTTGAGTTAGTGAGAATGTTAATTTATATTTTCAAGAGTTGAAAATTTAAGACATGAATTTACATAACTAACTCATAAACTGCTCCTGACCATAGGATCATCACGAGGATGGTGATCGATCCGAAAAGTTGGTGTACGATCGCTTCCTTAGGATAGATGAGTCTTGAGTCTACGGTGTGAAGACATCGGAGCGAGAGTACAGATATTCATTGAGAACGAGAGTACTGAGCATGACCACCTTGAACAGTCATAAGAAAATCTACTTTCTCGTCGATGACTAGCTCGATGCTGCAGTTGTGTGTCTAGTTCTTTGACCTGAGATGCATCGTCGATTTATCTTGAGTGTGTTATAGTTTGACTACACCATAACTCGGTCTCCTAGCCATCCGGAACCCTGAGGTGTATGTTGGCTGTAGCATATTCATTGTAGGAACCAGATCGCATCAAGATGGGATCTATCAACCTCGATAGATGAGAGGAGTAGTCCTATGATGATCGAAAGATCGAGTCCTTAAGCCCATGGCCATGGCAGAGTGAAATAATGGAAAAAAATTTTCCATTGAAATTTTACATCGGACTCGGATCGATTAATTGATTCATATGACTGATGTTGGGTTTGACGAGTTCACCTTAACCCTAATTCAGTCGGAACTCATGATAGAGGAACTCAATCACACAGGTAGCTGCACCGAGAGGTTCATCTTCAGTTCTGATGGGTTGCCACCATATACTGCTAGGTGTCACTGATAGATTTTGAGAGTAATTAGAATGATTTTGATGATCGATCATTCTAATTGTCTGAATCAAAAGAGTTCTTCTGATCCATCGAAAGGAGTTTTGATGATGTCGATGATGAGATCATGACATGTCTCATTATCATACAGAATTGAACCTAACTGAGCTAGCCCAATTGATTTGGATAAGATCCAATTAGGTTCAAGAAAATCGTGCTAGCACTCGATTGAGCCTAACTTTCTCCTCGTATAATCTTTTCTGTCTCTACTGAGCCAAATGTGATCTGACTCATCCAGAGAATCTTGAAAAGATTTCTCTCAGTTTAAATAAAGCTTGTCCAGCTCAGAAAAGACTTGTCTTAATTCATGAGATGAATTTAAGACAACACCTGCTAATTTCTAGCACCTGCCAATTTCATTTTAGGACATCTGTCAAAAGTTGACATATAGGTCTTAAACTGAAGAGGACTTATTGGAGGATTTTTGTGGAGTATCCACATGCCTAAACCTAATCAAATTGAGTGCCATAATCAGATTATGGCATGAGCCCAATTGGATTTAAGTGGGCGCCCCAAATGGATAAGAACTAAAGAGTCCTGATAAACTTGGACTCTTTGATGCCACCTTATTTGAGCCTATCCATTGTTGGTGCCAACATAGGAGAGAGCATGAGGATTCTTATCTGATGTGATCAGATGACATCACTCCACCAATCAAAATTTTTTCAAAATTTATTGAAATTTTTTGATTGGTCGAATAATGTGGCACTACGCAGCATACAGGGTCTATATAAATCCTGTTGCACCTAGGGTTTCGAGGCAGAACTTGTTTTGTGCAAAAAACCCATTGGCTGCTGCCCCCTCCCCTCTTCTCCACGTCCTCCCTGCTCTCCTTTCTCCCCTCTTCATGTCCAAGAAGTTAGACGTTCATCTGGCATAGGTGCAAGACGTGGTGACGCCTGGAACAAAAGGCTGCAGGACTTCTTCGACAGGCTGCTGCTCCAACTTCAGGAAGACTTTTGAAGATCTTTCTAATCAGATTTAGATCTGATTTTTGAAATGTAGAATCGCAAGGAGAAGACGTTCTAGATCCTACCTGAGTGGATACTGGTAGAGACCAGGCACTTGCGTGGCTACATCAGAACCACATGCAGTGCTGCGATCATCTACAAGATAATTAGATTACCCTTGAGGTATGTCTATGTTTCTCATACTTTTAGATTTAATTTTGAAATTAAAATATTAGATAATAAAATTAGATCTAATAGACATTAGATCTGAAATAGCGTAGGATAAAAATTTAAAATTTATTCCGCCTCAGATTTGATGAAATCTGAAAGATCCTACACAGAAAAAAGATGAGTTTTTCCTTCACTGTCTCGACTCAAAGAAATGAATATATATATCATGAGAAAGTACAAAATATATCAAACACAAAATAATCCATTCAATTTTAAAAAAAATTATAAATTTCAAGTTCACCCTTGATTTTTAAAAATCTATCTTCATTTAATGATTTAGTAAAAATATCAGCTAATTGATTTTCATTTGAAACAAATTCAAACATAACATTATTATTCTATACATGATCTCTAATGAAATGATGTCTAATTGCAATATGCTTAATTCTAAAATATTAAATTAAATTTTTAATTAAATTTATGGCACTGATGTTGTCACATTTTATAGGTATTTTATTTTACTTCATTTCAAAATCTTCAAGTTGTTGCTTAATTCATAGTATTTGTGCGCAGCAACTCCCCGCAATAATGTTTTCGGCCTCAGTCGTTGATAAAGCTATGGAGTTTTACTTCTTGCCATACCAAAAGATCAAGTTCAACCCTAAAAGTTGGCATGTGCCACTAGTGTTTTTCTTTATCTATTCTACATCCTTTATAATCAGCATCTGAGTATTCTATTAGATTAAGTATAGATTATTTAAAGTATCATAAGCCTAAAGTTTGAGTGTTAACAAGATATCTACATATTTTTTTAACAGCTAACATGTGTGATTTTTTGGAATTAGATTAGAATCTTGTACACATGCAAACACTAAATAAAATATCAGACATACTTACAGTTAAATAGAGTAAAGAACCAATCATACCTCTGTAAAATTTTTCATTCACACTCTTACCACTTTCACCTTTATCAAGTTTGCATGTGGAACTCATTGGTGTATCGATCTTCTTTGCATTATATATACCAAACTTCTTGAGCATTTTTCTCACGTACTTGGTTTGGTTGATGAAGATGTCTTTTTTTGTTTGTTTGATTTGAAACCCAAAGAAGAAGATCAACTCTCCCATTATGCTTATCTCAAATTTTTTTTGCATTAACTCAGCAAATTCTCAATAAAAATCTTCATTAGTGGCTCTAAAAATGATGTCATCTACATATACTTGAACTACAAGAAGGTCATTATTTTTTTTTAAAAATAATACTGTATTTACACTACTGTTAAATTTATTTTTCAATAAAAATCTGCTCAATCTTTCATACTAAGCTTTAGATGCTTATTTTAACCTATACAATGCCTTAGTTAATTTAAACACATGATTTGAAAAAAATAATTTTTAAATCCTAAGGGTTGTTCTACAAATACTTCTTCGAAGATATAACTATTTAAGAAGACACTCTTTACATCCATTTGAAATACTTTAAAGTTCATGTAGTAAGCAAAAGCAAGTAATAGTCTAATTACCTCTAATCTTGCTATAGGAGTATATGTTTCATAAAAATCAATCTCTTCTTCTTGATTATATTCCTTAACTACTAGCCTAGCTTTATTTTTAATTACATTACCATGTTCATTTAATTTATTTTTGAAAACTCATTTTGTTCTAATTATTGAGTGGTCAAAAGGTCTACTAACTAAGGTCCAAATATTATTTTTTCAAATTGATTAAGTTCCTTCTTGCATAGCAATCATCCAGTTAGAGTCATTTTCAGCCTCTTATATACTTTTAGATTCAATTTGTGAGATAAAAGCAAGGTAATCAAAAGTATCTCTAAATGAAGCTCTAGTTCTTACCCCTTGTGAAAGATCATCAATAATAAAATCTTTTGGATAGTTATATATATACCTCCATTCTTTGGGCATATCACTATGCTTCCTAGTTATTGAAAGAATAATGTCCTACAAGCCAATCGCATATGGAATGCAATAAGATGTTTATTGTAATTTATCTTTTAAACTCATGTAATTGATATTTATATTATTAATAAAATAGATATTTTGTGATTCATTATATGATGCATCTTATTGTTCTTAGATTATAATGAACCCCATAGATTTGGACAATAATTTTAGGACCGTGATGAGATCACACCAGTAAGACCAGTGAGACCTAAATCCTTGATAACTCTAACCTAAAACATTCCTAGTCATTGGTACATTGAGTCGGAGATCAATAATACCGGTAAGACTAGCATGTCCTATATATGCTCAGAAATGAGAATGGTTGATCTCACAACCACTTATGTAATGATACTAATACAAAGATATGGGTGCTCATTAGATAATGAGTTCACTAAATTAATCTGCGAGAGAATATCAGATGGAGTCTTATTTACATGTCAACTGATATTTCTCTAGTGAAAATTGTGTAGGTGATCCTTTGACCTAAGATCACCATGATATCTTGTGTACTTGGATCCATATTTTGGTCCACTTTCTAACTTGATTCTTTGATCCTTGTATGGATTGTTCTGGATATGGTAAAAAATGTACGAAGATTGTGAGTGATCAATAAGGGATCAGTCACTCCTAATAAGGGGAGCGAACATCCGATGTGATCTCATAGATCGATGATTCAAAAGTCTTTGACTAAAGCAGAATGATAATTAGAAAAAAATTTCTAATATATCATCAACTGAATCATCACCTTCAGATTAAGATACATAAAAATAAATAATTAAATTTGACATATTTCTATGCCCCCAACTCATCTAAGATATTTTTTGACTGAAGGATTAAATTACACGATAACTTGTCACTGAAGAATATTTTGATATTTTTTTATCAAAATTTCAAATCTTTTGGACAGTCATGACACGTTGATAGACGTCAATCTTGACTTGTGGATTCATCAGAATTAAAAAAAATTAATTCTAAAATTAATTTGAAAGATTCCAAGTTGATTGAGACTCTTCGAATGATCTAATCTCATCATATTAGGATTACGTCAAAAATCTTGATCCACTGCTGGCTAGATTTGGAACCCAATGAATCACACACTTTGAAATTTGGCCTTGATCTGATCTAATTAGAGTTTAATATAAATTCTATGGATTAATTTGATATGCTAGCACATTGTATTAACCCAAGTTCCTAAATTGATTTAGATCAAAATGTTTGAACTAACCTAGACTAGTTGCCTTCGACCCAATAGGATTGGGTCAATTTAGATTAGATCCTTATCCAACTTGAAACAGTTTTAAGTGGAGAAGGACTCCTCAGCGCCCACCAGAAGCCACACCAAAAATAAATACCGCCCCACCTCTTTTCAGTGTGTGAAGTTGGAGAGTCATTCATAAAGGCTCTTAACTATACGCATTGCCTAAAAAGATAAACTAGAAGTCCTTTGATTTGTCGTCAAAATTGAATGGGATTTTTATAGCATGCAGAAAAAGAAGAGTCCTTCTATAAGAAGTCTCTCATGCACCATAATTCATATACAGTGAATTTATTCACCATGTGAAAAAATAGAGCGACAATGGTTGGCGCTCCTTCATCCCATGATACGTCTCTTGGTCCCTTATTTATATGGGACGTCCCACATAGCTAGCTGCTGTGATTTTGAATTGAAACCAGATATTAGGGATGTGAAAATCATAGAAAAAATTTTGAAAAATATCTAAAAAAAGGCAAAAAAAATTGAGTGACAAAAATTGTAAGAAGGATGGTGAGAAATTTAGCAAGAGTTGCTAGTGTGTCCTAGAATTTGATTTTTCCATATGTTAGAGCCAAAAAGTAAATCCTAGGTTATGAGATATCTGAAGAGTATCTTCTTGGCGTGATCCTGATGGCAAGCTTGGAGGTGATAAGATTTTGGTGCGATCGTACCACGAGTTCGAAGCCGACAGTATTCTTGAGAAAACAAAACTGCGGCAGCACACCAATTAGAAAGGACCTTGACCAACTTCCGTATGGATCATCGTTGGAGGACTTCTACTTTGAAGTCTCTTAGAGAACACTAATGTGCCACTTCTTTCTTTTTGATGAAAGTAAAAATTCTATCTCTTTTGTATGCTTATTTTTGTTTTATCAATATCGATAAGATAATTCTTGGATTTAAATTTCAGTTCGATAGTTTTATTTGATAATGCTATTGATTTATTTATTTTTAAAATTTTAAAAATTACTTTCCGTTGTATGATCAGAACCCAACAGTGGTATCAAAACCACCCTTTTTTGATTCGATCAAACAAGTGCAAAATAGTTGTATAGAATTGTTATTAATCATATATTGCCGAATATGTTACATTGATTTTTAGCATTGATCTTTAATCTCAAAAAATATTTTTGACTTTATATGTACCATAATTTTAAATTTTAATTATTAAAATTATAAATTTTTGATAATTTAAAATTTATTTTATCATAGTAGCTTCATACTTAAATTGATGTATGGTTAAGGGTGTTATGCATGCCTAAAATGATTAAGGATTGCTTTATTTTTCAATATGCTTATCATATGTTATGACTTCTAATGCATCCTTATTTGAATTTTTGACATGATTATATGATTGCTATTGTGATTTGTGTTTACATACCATATTGCATAATATATAGAGTACATTTTATGTAGTTGTAGTTAAGATGTGCCGAGATCAGTTCAAAGTCTTTAAAAATTATATTAAGTTATAATGTCGGGATTCACTTTTTAATCAAAAATTGAATTCATTAGATCAAATGATGTCGAAGAAAGTGTGAAAGATGATTTTCTAATTAGATCCATATGCTGGCCTGACCAACTCTGTTGGTGTCTAAGAATAGCTATGGGGTGCCTCCCATCTACTGACCTGACCAATTTGATCTTATTGAATTTCGAACTTAGATTGATTAGTGATGTAGACATTATAAGGACCTTCCTTTGAACTTGATCGATAGAATATGTCAAGATCTTAGTGAGCTTGTTGTGCTATCCACAAGACTTACTATAAAAATTGATATGATGTTGATCAAGTGCATTTTGATGCTTATGGTATATTTTGAACAGTATTGCTTTGTTGTGCTATCTACAAAGACAGCATTATTTAAGTATGACCATATGGGATTGAAGGATCAACTTAACTAGAACACTATAATTTGTTGTGCTATCTACAAGGCTATATGTGATTTAGAGGTCAGAGAGAAAAATATTGAGAATTGTAGAGGTACAATTGGTAAAGAGTTACCTACTCTTAAACTCATGAATACTTGTTGTGCTATCCACGAGGTATTTGTGAGGAATAGAGATCTCAACCCCATTAAAAAATATTAGTATGTTTCTCGATTTTCATATTTGAGGACTGTGAAGTTCGATAAAATAATGAAAAACATAATTAGATAAAAGTCCTAGTCTAGTTGTAAATATCTTCATAAATCGTCTGCTTATATTATGTTTTTATTATTATAGATTAACTACACACATAGCATCCTCACTTTCACTTAGGGGCATCCTAGATGCAAACAAATTGATCGGACCTAACTATGTCGATTGGTTAAGGAATTTGAAAATTATTCTCACTCAGAAAAAAAGTCTCTTACATTCTGAATACACCTGCACCAAATTTCCTTGAGGAAGATGCTTCCAAAAAGAAAAGAGCCATATATAAAATATGGAAAGATGACAATGTGACTGTCAAATACATCATGCTTGCCTCCATGAGCAACGAGCTTCTGAGGCAGTATGAGGACATGGATGTTCCCTCTATATTCTTTAATTTTAAGAAGTTATATGGAGAACAAAGTCGAACTGCTCGATACGAGATATCAAAACAGTTGTTCCGTGCTCGCATGACTGAAGGCACCTCTGTGCAAATGCATGTTCTGAAGCTGATTGATTTGATCACTCATCTAGGACAGCTAGATTTTACCATGGATGGTGAACTGAGTCAGGATTTGATCCTACAGTCTCTCCCTGACTCCTTTTCTCAGTTTGTCATAAATTATTATATGAACAAACTGAACATCAGCCTGTCAGAACTGTTGAACATATTGAAAACAACAGAGAGCCATTTCAAAGATAAAAAAGCTCCGATACTTCTTGTTGATAAGATCGACAAGAAGAAGACAAAAAAAGATTCTAAGAAAAAGATGAACCCTAAAACTGCATCTCCAAGAAGAAGACGAAGAAGATCTCTGTCAAAGGTACTTGCTATTACTGTGGCAAGGAGAGCAACTGGAAGAGAAATTGCAAAGAGTACTTTGCAACCATGAAACCGACAAACATTGCTAAAGATTTGTATGTGATACAAACTAATTTATCATTAAGTACTTCAATTTCAAATTATTGGGTATTGGATATCATCTATGGTTTACACCTTTGTAAATCGTTGTAGAGTCTACAGAAAATAAAGAGTTTGAATAAAGATGACTTCGAACTGTTCGACGCCAGTGGAGAGTCCATTCAGATCGAAGCCATAAGAATCAGAATTTTGAAATTACCTTCGAACAAAATTTTGAAACTGAAAATCTGTTATTATATTTCAAATATCATTAGAAATATTATTTCTATACCATTGTTATTGAAACAAGGTTTTGAAATAAATGTAAAGAACAATAATTATTTTATATATTTTTCTAATAAATATTATGAAAGTACTTTTATTGATAATGATCTTTTATTTTTTTCACTTAATGATAATATATTTCATATTGATAATATGAAGAAAAAAATTAAAAAGGATGTCACATATCTCTGATATTGCCGACTTGACCATATAAATGAGTCAAGAATTAACAAGCTATTCAAAGATAATTTTTTTGATCCTTATGATTATGAATCATATAGAACTTATGAATCTTGCCTCATAGAAAAAATAACCAAAACTTCATTTACTAGATATGGAGAAAAGGTGAGTGACATTTTGAACTTTGTACATCCTAATGTATGTGGTCCAATATCGACTCAAGCCAGAGGTGAATACTCTTATTTCATCACATTTACTGATGATAGGTCTAGATTTAGATATGTGTATTTAATAAAATATAAATTCTAAACCTTTGACAAATTTAAAGAGTATCAAAGAATGATTAAGAAATAAATCGATAAAGGTATTAAAATTTTTTGATCAGATCGAGGAGGAGAATACTTGTCTAGTGAGTTTTTCGATTATTTAAAACAAAATAGAATACTCTCTTAATGGATACCTTCTTATACTCCATAATTAAATAAAATTATGAAAAGAAAAAATCGCACCTTATTAGATATGGTGCGATCCATGATGTATTTCACGAATCTTCCGATATCCTTCTAGAGATATGCTCTCAAGGTCGCAGCATATATTTTAAATAAAGCACCTTCTAAATCTGTTTCTAGCACTCCATATGAAATATAGAAAAGAAAAAGACCTAATCTTAAGCATCTTAAGATTTGAGATTGCCCGACTTATGTAAAAAATATTGATGAACATAAACTAAATGCTAGATCAGAAAAATGCAGGTTTGTAGATTATCCCAAGGAGAGTATAAGATACTACTTCTATAATCCTACTCAACAAAAAATGTTTGTTGGTAGGTATGCCATTTTCTTAAAAAAAAAAGTTTATCCAAGGAGGCAGTGGGAGGTCTGTCAAACTTGAGAAAGTTTAAAACCTACAATCCATCTAGGATTCACAAAATGGTTCTCAACCAGATGTGCTCATTGTTAAGACACAGCCACTACACACACCTCTTTCCGAAGATCGAATAGAGTGCGTAATGTACTATTCAGATATGGATTTATCATTGAGAATGATAATACATCCCACATCATTAAGAATGATGATCCCACGACCTATTCGAAAACTGTCATGAATAGTGATTCTAACAAATAGCTCAATACCATGAAATCTGAAATGGACTCCATATATACCAACCAAGTTTGGACTTTAGTTGATGCACTTGAATGTGTGACCCCAACAGACTGCAAATGAGTCTTCAAAAAAAAGATTGGAACAGATGGCCAGATAAAGACCTATAAGATCAAGCTAGTGGCAAAAAATTTCAGACAAAAACAAGGTGTTGATTATGAAAAAACCTTTTTGCCGGTAGCCATGCTCAAGTCTATTCAAATTATGCTTGCTATTACAGCATATCATGACTATAAGATCTGACAGATGGACGTTAAGACTGCCTTCCTCAATAAAAATCTTGAGAAAAAAGTCTATATGACTCAATCAGAGGGATTTGTCTCTAGTAGGAGAGCAAATCGATATGCAAGCTGAATAAATCCATATATGGATTCAAGCAAGCATCGAAAAACTAGAATATCCATTTTGATGAGACAGTTAAATCATTTGACTTCATCAAAAATATGGATGAACTTTGTGTGTACAAGAAGACTAGTGGGAGTGCTATTATCTTCTTGGTCCTGTATGTGGATGATATACTGCTCATTGAGAATGATATCCTAATGTTGCAATCGATCAAGATTTAGCTATCATAAAAATTTTTCATGAAAGATTTGGGTGAAACGTCCTATGTACTTGATATAAAGATCTATAGGGATAAGATCAGAAAAGATGCTGGCTTATCCCAGTTTAGATACATTGATTTTGTGTTGAAGAGGTTCAACATGGAGGAAAGTAAAAGAGGTTACTTGCCTATAGATCATGACATACAACTCTCTGAGAAGATACCTCTTAAGACACCTGAAGAGAAAAATAAAATGAGTTCTATTCCTTATGCTTCGACTATAGGATCAATTATGTATGCTATATTATGTACCAAATCTGATGTAACTTATGCCTTGGGTATCGTAAGTAAATTTCAGACTGATCCCAAAAAGGATCATTGTAAAGCTGTGAAAAATATACTCAAGTACTTGAGAACGACTAGAGATATTTTTCTGATATATGGTAAATCTGATTTAAAACTAGAAGGTTATACAAATTCTAGTTTTCAATATGATCCAAATAATAGCAAATCTATATCTGGATATGTGTTCACTCTGTATAGTAGTGCAGTAAGTTAGAAAAGTTCTAAATAGCAAACTGTTGCTGACTTGATCATTGAGACTGAGTATATTGCTGCAAGTGAGGCTGCTAAGGAGACCGTTTATATGAAAAAATTCTTCATAAGTTAGATGTAATTCTAGAGATTGAACAACCAGTGCCCCTTTATTGTGATAATAATAAGACAGTTGCTCAAGCCAAAGAACCAAGGTCTTATCATAAATTCAAACATATCCTAAGATAGTTCCACCTCGTTTCGGAGATAGTCGAAAGACGCGATGTGATCGTGAAGCAAATTGACACCAAGAATAATATAGTGGATCCGTTCACTAAGGCCTTGTCAATGCAGTAGTTTAATCGCCACCTTGATAACATGGGTATCAAGTATAGAGATGATTGGTTTAGTGCAAGTAGAAGATTGAAAGAATAATGCCCTACAAGTCCATCACATATGGGATGCGATAGAGTATTTATTGTAATTTATCTTTCAAACTAATGTAATTGATATTTATATTATTAATAAAATAGATATTTTTTGATTCATTATATGCTGCATCTTATTGTTCTTAAATTATAATGAACCCTATAGGTCTGAGCAATAATTTTAGGACCGCGATGAGATCACACCAATAGACCTAAATCTTTGATAGTTCTGACCTAAAACATTCCTAATCGTTGGTACATTGAGTCGAAGATCAATGATATCGATAAAACAGGCATGTCCTATGTATGCTCAGAAATGAGGGTAGTTGATTTCACAATCACTTGTGTAGTGACACTAATATAAGAATATGGATGCTCATTAGAGAATGAGTTCACTGAATTGACCTGCGAGAAAATATTAGATGGAGTTTTATTTACATGCAACTGATATTTTTCTAGTGGGAGTTGTGTAAGTGATCTTTTGATCTGAGATCACCATGGTACCTTATGTACTTGGATTCATATTTTGGTCAACTTCCTAACTTGGTTCTTTGATCCTTGTATGAGGTATTCTGGATATGGTGAAGAGTGCATGGAGGTTGTAAGTGATCAATAAGGAATCAGTCACTCCTAATAAGGGGAACGAACATCCTATGTGATCTTATAGATCAATGATTCGAAAGTCTTTGGTCAAAACAAAATGATAATTAGAAAAGAATTTCTAATATATCATCAACTGAATCATCACTTCAGATCGAGATACATAAAGATAAGTGATTGAGTTTAACATATTTTCATATCCACAGCTCATCTGAGATATATATTATTGACTGAAGGATTGAATTACATAGTAACTTGTCACTAAAGATATTTTGATAATTTTTATCAAAATTTCAAATCTTTCGGATAGTCAGGACATGTTGCTAGACGTCAATCTTAACTTATGAATTCGTCAGAATTAAAAGAGTTTAATTCTAAAATCAATTTTAAAGAATCCAAATTGATTGAGACTCTTCGGATGACCTAATCTCATAGAATTAGAATTACGTCAAAAGTCTTGATCCACTGCTAGCTAGATTTGGAACCCAATAGATCACACACTTTGAGATTTGATCTTAGTATGATCTAATTAGAGTTTAATATAAATTTTATGGGTTAATTTGATATGCTAGCACATTGTATTAACCTAAGTTATTAAATTAATTTAGATCAAAATGTTTGAGCTAACCTAAACTAGTTGCCTTTGACCTAATGGGATTGGATCAATTTAGATTGGATCCTTATCCAACTTGAAACAATTTCAAATGGAGGACTCCTCTGCACCCATCAGAAATCACGTGAAAATAAATACCGCCCCACCTCTTTTCAATATGTGAAGTTGGAGAGTCCTTCCATGAAGGCTCTTAACTATACGCATTGCCTTAAAAGATAAACCAGAAGTCCTTTGATTTGTCGTTAAAATTGAATGAGATTTTTATGGCACGCAGAAGAAAGAGTGTCCTTCTGTGAGAAGTCTCTCATACGCCATAATTCATAACGATAAATTTATTTACCGCGTGAGAAGATGAAGCGGCAATGGTTGGCACCCTTTCATCCCATGACATGTCTCTTGGTCCCTTATTTATATAGGACGTCTCACATGGCTAGCTGCCATGATTTTGGGTTAAAACTAGAGATTAGGGACGTAAAAATTATAAGAAAAATTTTAAAAAAAAAATTGAGAAAAAGATAAAAAAAATTGAATGGCAAAATTGTAAAAAGGAGGATGAAAAATCTAGCAAGAGTTGCTAGTGTGCCCTAAGATTTGATTTTTCCATATGTTGGAGCCATAAATCAAATCTTAGGTTGTGAGACATCTGAAGAGTGTCTTCTTGATTGATCTTGATGGCAAGCTTGGAGGTGACTGAACTTTAACGTGAACGTACCATGAGTTCAAAACCAACAGTATTCTTGAGAAGAAAGATTGCGACGGCACACCGATTGGAAGGATCTTAACCAACTTTTGTATGGATCACCGTTGGAGGACTTCTATGTTGGGTCTTGTGAAAACACCAACATGCGACTTCTTCCTTTTTGGTGAAAGTAAAAATTCTCTCTTTTGCATGCTTGTTTTTTTTTATCGATATCGACAATGTGATTCTTGAATTTGGATTCCGACTCGATAGTTTTATTGGATAAAGCTATTGATTTGTTTATTTTTAAAATTTTAAAAATTACTTTTCGCTGCATTATCGGAACCCAATAATTACCTCTTGTCCAGCACTCTTCTCTTGTTCATCATCCCTTGTTCTTCATCATCTCTTTGGATTAATTTTTCTTCCAAATTGAGCTCATTCAATCCATTCTCCAGGATATCTATATCATCATCAATCAAATCTTTCTTTCTCAAAGAAGAATTATTAGCTTCATCAAAAATGACATGAATGAATTCTTCAACAACCTAAATATATTTGTTGAAGATCCTATATGCTTTAGTAGATGTGGAGTATCTAAGAAAGATACTCTCATCGGACTAAGCATCAAATTTATCTAGATTATCTTTTTCATAATTATGAATAAAATATTTACAACCAAAAATACGAAAGTAATTAATATTGAATTTTTCCTTTCTAAAGCTCATAGAAGGTTTCTTTAAAATACGTCAGATTGAAACTCTATTTAAAATATAATGTGCTGCATTTATGGCTTCAGTCCAAAAATATTTGGATAAATTTTTTCACATAATATGATATGGGCCATATCTACTATGATTCTATTTTTTTCTCTCAACTATACTATTTTGTTGTGAGATCTTTGTATATAAAAAAATTATGTTCAATTCTGTTTTTATTGTAAAAATTTTTAAAATTTTACTTTCAAATTCTGTTCACGATTACTACAAATACAAACTACTATAGTGTTCTTTTCATTTAAAACTTTTTCATAAAATTTTAAAAAATAAAAAAATTTCATCTTCATGTGCTAAAAACAAAACCCATGTAAATCTTGAAAAGTCATCTACAATCACAAGTCCATATTTTTTACCACCTAGACTTGTGGTCCTAATTGATCCAAATGAGTCTATGTGAATTAATTCAAGTGGCTAAAAGTTAAAACTATATTTTTAGATTTGAAACTCTCCCTAATTTATTTTTCTAATTGACAAGTATCACAAATATGATCGTATTCAAAATTTAATTTGGATAATACTTTAATCAAGTCATTTGCAGCTAATTTAGATAAAATATGCATACTTGATGTCCTAATTCTGATGCCATAGCCAACTAATTTTTTGATTTTAGCATCATTAGCAACAAGGCAATGACCACTTTTCATAGCTATCTCATCCAGATCAACTAAGAAAATATTACCATGCCTATGTCTAATAATTTGATACTATCATCAAAGAGACTAGTACTATGCATGAAAATAACTTAAATATTACTTCAAATCTTTTATCACATAATTAACTTATGCTAAGTAAGTTACTTTAAGTTATCAACTTAAAAAATATTATCAATGAAATAATGAGAGTAATTTGAATTTTACCAATACCAATAATCTTGTCTTTGCCGTTGTCTCCAAAAGTGACTACTGTTCAAAGGTGAAGAACTGCTCTTTATCATCCATCATATATCTTGAACAACCGCTATCCAAATATCATTTTCTTTTGGATCCATTGATTGTAAAACAATTCCTACAAGAAAATCAAATAACTTTCGTAGGTACCCAAATTTTCTTAGGTCATTTAGAGTTAGCAATCATGGTTCCTTTTGGAATTCAAATTTTTTTAATTATTTTTCTATTAAACTTTCTTGTATTGCAAACATAAACCTCATATCCTACTCTACCACAGCTAAAGGAAGTGATGTGTGAGTTGCTGCCAATAGATGGTGATGCAATGAAAAATTTTTAAAAAAAATTTATTTATTATTTGATTTATAACCTAGACCAACTCTAACGTAGACTCCTTTTTGATTTGTTTAATATCATTTGTAATTTTTCAGAGATATATATGAATTTTTCAACCAATGATTGTAGTCTATCAATTTCTTTCTTTAAGGTCTTATTTTCTCTTTCCAATTTATTATAGTTTTCAAAGATTTCTTCCTTCACTTTGATTAGCATCTTATTCTTAATTTTTAGATTTTTTATTTTTTATGCTAATCTTTTTAAAGTCTTTCATCAAATCATAGAAGACATCATGTAGCTCATCGAATGTAAATTCTAGAAAAGATTCTGAATTTACCTCATCCTCTTATACCATAAAGCACAAATTGGCTTCATTTTAGATCTCTTCATCTGAACTCGACTCGTTGCTGTCGCTCCATATTACAAACCATTGCCTTCTTCTTGATCCTTTTGAAGATTTTCTTCAATATTGGACAATCGGCCTTCAAGTGATCAGATTTTTTGTACTCATAGTACAAGGATAGTTCCTTTTCTTTTTTCCTGCTTGGCTCATCCTTAGACAGATTTTTCTTTCTAAAACCTTATCTTCTCCCTTCCTATGAACTTCTGAATTTTTTGATCACCAAGGCCATATCCTTATCATCTTCAACTTCGATGGATGCCCTTCATCTTCTTCAACTGCAATGGATTTCAAAGCCATTGTTTTCTTCTTTCGACTCTCCTCTTCCATATGCTACCCCATCGCTAACTCGTGTGTCATCAACGATCCAATAAGCTTCTTAAATGACAGCTTGTTCAAATCCTTCGCCTCTTGGATAACTGTGACTTTTATCTCTCACATTCTAGATAAAGATCTAAGAATTTTTCTTACTAATTCACTGTTAGTATAGACTTTTTTTAAGCTTTTAAGTCCATTAATAATATCAGTAAAATCCAGTAAACATGCTAGTAATAGACTCAGTATGATCCATCTTAAACAGCTCATATTGATGAACAAGCGTATTAATTTAGATTCTTTCACTTGATTTATCCCTTCATTCGTTCCTCACTTTTAGGACTACAAACCATCTTCCATGCCGATTCAAATGAACTCTTTCTGTTCTCATTGGTTTGATCCCAAAAGGCCTATTAAGGCGGCGATCTAACTGATCCGTCATAGAGATGGGAAGCACCACCATTTGCATTAGAATAATTGACTATAGTAGTTGTGAGAACTTGTACTAAAATAGCCCTACCTGCCAACAAGAGAGAGGAAATAAAAAATTACCAATCATATTATATGACAAGATGAGGGACGAAATCACTCTACTAACAAAAAAATAGAGAGAGTGCATTGGAAATATATATTCCTACTTGCTTATTTGAAAATGGATTTTATTACTCTACCAAAAAATTGAATGATTAGACAGATAATAGACTCGCTTATAGTCTTAACAAAAATAAAAAAATAAGATAACTCTCTATAAAAGCTACAGATGGGATGGCAACTCAAATGTTACCCTCCCTCCATTCTATACCTTCTGCCCTATAAACCACTCCTACAAAGGGCTTACGTATGGAAGACTGTCTGGCTTAGCATCGAAAGCAGCTACAATAGAGACTCCTACTTTTGCAAAATGAATGGATCCTAATCCGCTTGGTCAACTTAAACCATTGCGGCTTGCTCTGATGCATTCTATCTAATAGTTTGGTGTGTGGATACTGAAGCCTTGAGTGTCCCGTATCTATTTTTTTGATTTCATACCAGGGGCAGAGGCATAAGAATAGGAGATTCCATAGATTCCAATTCCTTATGTTGAGAGCCAGTACCTCGTAAGGGATATGATATCTTCCATCCCCAGCTCCAAAAATAAAAGTCAAGGTAAGAGTGGAAGGAGTGAAGAAAGAAAAAGAGATGCTTTAGTCAATGACTGAGAAAGCCCCTAAAAATGTGCATAGAGTCATTCATTCCTAAGCAAGAGTCAATCAACCCACTAAACTAACTGAGAACGAGGTAATGAACCGTAAGGGGTATCCTTGCTTCAGTCAACCAGATAGATTTTATGCAATGTCTATCCAAGGAGCTCACGAAAAATTCCTCTAATGAACAACCGTGTGGGGTGCAAAACTTCGATTTGTAGGCTATAGTATAGATATAGATTCTCGGCTAAAGCTAGCTCTGTGATCTACTTCTCTTCTTCAAGCTCTATTCTTTTCAAGCTCTATGTTCTCTTCTCTGTGTTTAGGGTCAGCTCTCTTCTTTCGACATAACCATAGTCAAAAGAGTATTTTTTCCTGTATTTAAGGTTTCAAATGTCAATCCTCATTTTTCTCCTTAGCAATCTTGCTTAGGATACTAAGCGTGGTCTTGTTTGTGGGCTCAGCTTGACCAGAAGGTACTAAAATTTTTAGTAATCCTAAACTTTGATTGCATATATTTTTTCGATTTGGGTACCATTATCTAAGACGATAGGCTTAGGAAGACCGATTCAATAAAGAAGATGAGTGTAGATGAAGCATAACACGCCTTTTCATTCTAAATTTTTTTTGTAGAATTGCATGTGAAAATTCGATTGAACTCTTACATCAAGAGTACAGTAACAGACATTCATTGCCTCGACATTCAATTAAGCATTTTTTTTATCCATTTTATTCTAATCCTTTTCAAGCTTGGATGAAAAAATGCCATCTACAATGATTGTCGGTATGTTCGGACTATTAATAATATATACCACATGTCATAGTCTTATGCTTATA
>NC_026000.2:95592795-95679825 GCF_000442705.2 Elaeis guineensis
GTTTTCTTATATTCTTCAATAATTGACTTTGACGCGTGATTAAAATAGCCAAATTTTTCATAGATTTTCTATTAAGGGCATCAGTGACAATATTAGCTTTTCTGGGATGATAATGAATTGTTAAATCATAATCTTTCAATAGTTCTAACCATCTTCTCTGTCTCATGTTTAATTCCTTCTGTATAAAAGTATATTTCAAACTCTTATGATCAGTAAACACTTCACACTGTGCACCGTATAAATGATGTCTCCAAATTTTTAGGGCAAAAATCACTGCAGCTAACTCCAAATCATGTGTCGGATAATTCTATTCATATGGTTTCAATTGTCTTGAGGCGTAAGCCACTACCTTACCATGTTGCATCAATACACAGTCGAGTCCCTTTTTCGATGCATCACTATATATTGTGAATCCTTCATCTCCTGTTGGTATGTAAGGATAGGGGCTGAAACTAATCGTTGTTTTAACTCTTAAAAACTCTGTTCACAATCCTCGATCCACTCAAATTTAACCCCTTTTGAGTAAGACGAGTCAAAGGTGCAGCTATGCGGAGAATCCTTCTACAAATCGTCTGTAATAACCTGCCATTCCCAGAAAGCTCCAAATCTCAAAAATATTTATAGGTCTGTTCTATTGCATCACAGCTTCTATTTTTATTGGATCCACAAAAATTTCATCTTTAGATACGATGTGTCTTAAAAGGACTATTTTGACCAACCAAAATTCACACTTCTTTAATTTGGCATAAAGCTTTTCTTTCCTCAATATTTGTAGTACACACCGTAAATGTTCTTCATACTCCAATTTACTTCTTGAATATATCAAGACATCATCAATAAATATGATAACAAACTTATTAAGATAGGATTTGAATATTCTGTTCATTAAATCCATGAAGGCCACTGGAGCATTGGTTAACCCAAAAGGCATCACTAGAAATTCATAATGTCCATAACGAGTTCTAAATGTAGTCTTTGGTATATCCTCTGCTTTGATTTTTAACTGATGATATCCTGAATGAAAATCAATTTTAGAAAAAACTTGTGCACCTTGCAGCTGATCAAACAAATCATCGATTCGAGGTAGAGGATACTTATTTCATATGTGTTCTTATTCAATTCTCTATAGTCGATATAAAGCCTCATACTACCATCTTTTTTTTTCACAAACAAGACTGGAGCTCTCCAAGGAGATACACTAGGTCTTATAGAACTTTATCCAATAAATTCTGTAATTGATCTTTAAACTCCTTCAACTCCATGGGGGCCATTCGATAAGGGGCTTTAGAAATCGGATCGGTATTGGGTGCCAACTCAATGGTAAATTAATCTCTGTCCGATGGTAGTCGAGTAAATCATCAATGAATACATCCGAAAATTTATTTACAATAGAAATATCCTATAACTTCAATTCATCATATTCTATATTCTTTATTGATACTAGATAACCTCTACATCCCTTTCTTAATATCTATCTAGCTTGTACAAATGAAATAATACGTGAAGGGGTGGTTCCTGTACTTCCATCAAAACTGAATGCTAATTCTCCCGGTATTTGAAAGTTCACTCTCTTTCTATGACAATCCATAGAGGCATGATAAGTAGCCAGCCAATCCATTCCTAGAATGACATCAAAATCATGCATATCTAGGACCACCAAATCTGTCAGTAATTCTCTTTCTCCTATTCTGATACTACACGACTTGCACATACTTTCGATACTCAAAATACCACCTACTGGTGTCTCAACATATAATTTAGTTTTCATAGGTTCATATACTATATCATGTTGTCTAAAAAAAATAGTAGATATAAAGGAGTGTATAGCACCAGAGTCAAACAAAATAGAAGCATAAATACCAGATATAGGAATGATACTTGTCACCACAGCATTAGAGGCCTGAGCATCCTGTTGTGTGAGTGCATAGATCCTTCTTAAGTTTTCGACTTTTGACCTCCATCCTTTGTTTGTATGGATCTATTCTCATTCCTCTGGGGCAATCTACAATTTTGTGTCCCTTCTGTCCATAGCTAAAATAAGAACCAGTATTTCATGGGTAATTGAAAGACTCATGCTCTCTTTGGCCACATCTCGAACATCTAGCCGTCTCATTCTCACGATTCTTATCATTTGCTGGCTTCTTTGTGGACCCTGATTGTTCTGATTTCGTTCCTGAGTTCCACCAAACCTATTTTCTTCTTCTTATTTCGTTCTCTCTCCGCATGTGCTTCATTAACTTCCCTCTCAATTATTAGAGCTTTATTCACAACTGAGGCATAAGTAGTTAACTCATAGGGTACAACTTATTTTCTAATTTTTGTCTTCAGTCCCATTTCAAATTTATGTACTCTATCTTGCTCAATCTCAACTAATTTTGGAACAAACTTGGCTAACTCTGTGAATTTAGCTTTATACTCTGCAACAGATCTGTTCCCCTGTTTCAGATGAATAAACTCTTGCTCTTTCTGTATTCTGACACTTCGAGAAAAATACTTGTCAAAGAATTCATCTCGAAATTTCTCCCAAATGAGTGGTATCCCATTGTGTTCATATTTTTGTTCAAGTATACACCACCAGTTGTATGCCTCATCTTGTAACAGATATGCTGTGTAGCGGATCTTCTCATCATCGTGACATTCTTGCACGGCGAAAGCCTTCTCCATCTCCATAATTTAGTTGTTAGCTTTCAGTGGCTCGATGGTCCCTTTGAAGGCTGGAGGAGCCAGTTTTTTAAACTCGATGATGTTGTTTCTCTACATCGGATGTTCTCCATGTTCAGGTGTCGGTGGAGGATGCTGATGTGGTTGCGCATGTTATTGTTGAAGTAACTGTTGCTGTGTTTGTACTACTTCGATCAGAGTTTGCATTAATTGAGTCATGTTCGGCTCTTCCTGCACTCTCGGAGTATTTTCAGTAGGGTCAATGATTCCTTCCTGCTAAGATGTGTCGCTATTCAATTGGGGAGTATTATCACTAAGTGGATTTGATGTCCCTCCTATCACTCCTTGAGTATTCTTCAATCGTCATAGAGGCATATTGACCTATGACAAATTTGAGACGATAACTTATCCTTAATAAAGTTATAAACTTATTTAAGACAGGCCAGATCATCATTATAACTAACCTCTCAAATTTTCTAATATCTATCCATCACTCGCTCATTCTATTCTACATGTCTTTATCGATTTACTTATACTCTGATACCATATTAATTGTCACGCCCTCGATCCGAGATTGTGAGTCGAAGGTCATGGCAACCGCCGCATACTCATAGGAAGCTTTTCTTATAAGCATGCAAGGCATCTCATCATGACATCATACACATAAAGTTGAATAAATTTTAATTTTTTTATGATCAAATCTTAGTTCAAATAACAAATTAAAATTCAGTGTCAAAAAGAAAAATAATTATCTGACAAAGTTAACACTTAAAATAAAAGTCTTGCATCAATTCTGAGAAAATCCTAAATCAAATGAGCCAACTCCATCTCTATTCGCTCTCCCAACCGAAATCCCACATCATGCTAATTTTCTAGATCTGTAAAGAAAAATATAAAACTCATCATGAGCTAAATAGCCCAGTAAGCAGTGTATACCTTTAACTGAATAAATCACGCAATAATACTGTACATATCAGTTTACTGATAATAACATAAACAATATGTAAATTCATGAATTCATAATTTAATTCATCACACTATCAATCATATATAAAATTTCAATTCATCATAATTTTAAATTATATTTATCATCTTGAATTCATCAAATTTCTTAAGTTCTTCTTATCAACCATGAACTACGACCACATTTTTTCTGTGACAAGATATAATACCGCGTATCTTCTTGCGGTGGCTGCGAATCATCTGACAGCAAAGTCTTTCAGAACTGCTGGTCTCGCTGGCGGTTTGTTGCTGGTCTCGCTGGCGACATAAATTCTTAGGATAAATCATTTGCCAACGTATATACCTCCATTGGCGGGGTCATTTACATAGTTAGGTTGTCAATTCATATCATCTTTCAATTTATATATTATTTCAATAATAATATAAATAAGTGATATTCGAATAAATTAATCATATCATTCTTTATTATCATACATCATCATAAAAATTTTAAACAAATATCTTCAATCATAAATAATTTTCAATAATTATTTTCAATCACAATTAATTTCAACAAATATTTTCAATCACAAGTATGCCATGAAATTAATATAATTTAAATTTATATTTTACCAGATAAATTCAATAAAAGTAAAACACTACTTACCTCAAAAGAAAATCCAAATTAAGGATCCTAGAAATCTTGAAAATCTTTCTCCGGACCTGTTACGTCAAATTTCATATTTTTAATCAAAATTTCATCAAATAAAAATAATAAAAATTTTTAAAATCCAATATCCTCACACGGATCGATTAGATGACAGCGTCCAAAATTTTTGGATTGATCCATGAAAACTCTTCTTGTATTTCTTTTGTTATTATTATTATTATTATTATTTTTAAATCTATAAATCTTAAAAAAAATCTAAGAGAGAGAGTAGAAAAGAAAGTCTCTCTCTCTCTCTTTCTCTTTCTCTCTCTTCTCTTTTTCTTTTCTTTTTCTCTTTTTCTTCTTTTTTCTTCCTCTTTCTTTTCTTTTCTTTTTTTTTCTTTTTCTTCTTTCTTCTTTTCTCGGGCTCTTTCCTGGCCGAAACGGGGGACCGACAGGTCCCCTCCCTTTGACCGGTAGTTCGGGCTACGGCCGACACGACGAAGGCCGGCGGCAAGGGGGCAACTCTCATGAGTTCGGAGAGGCCAAGATCAGCGGTCAGCAGTGATCGCCGGTGTCGAAAATCAAAGAGAAGAAGAGACCAAACAGGGATTCCTTCTTCGACGAAATCCGACGACACCCGTCGCCGGCAGTCGTACCCATAGGCACGAGAAAGAAGAGAGAGGAGAGAGGAAGAAGAAAAAGAAAGACTTACCTCAGCCTCCGGTGACTCCGCCGGCGAGAAATCGCGACGAGCACGAATCAAGGGCCGCAGCTTCAATCGGAGAAATCAGGGAGGAAGAGAGGGAGGAAGACCGGTGGGGGGTTTCTTATAAGGGAAGGGCCTTTTTATAGAGAGCCCTAGGACTCCTGATGGTCCTAGGACTCCCAATCACGGTGGCTCATCGAAGAAGAAGACTCCCATCGGGAGTCTTCTTCCCATTCTCTTTTTTTTTTTTTTTTTGGCTTGAGTCTTCTCAATTGGGCTTGGGCTTGGGTCATCACAAATATAAATACTGAAAATCTAATCGACTCTTCAAAGATGAAGATTCTTAACCGATCCTTTTTCTTCTCCCTGCAGATGCTTTGAAGGTTTTTTTGGATTCCTGGATGATTCTAAATGGAGGTATAGGAGCTTTTTTTTTTTATAGATGTTAGTAGGAAGGATATTTTTATAATTTTTAAATATAAAATTAAAAAAATAAAAATTAAAAAATGAATAGATAAGATAAAATAATAAGAGAGAGTTGGATGATTTGACGAAGAGGAACAAGAGAATGCTAGGATTTTTACAAAAAAAAATTTCCATCTAATCTCGCGCGCTGCCGTAGCTGTTCTTGCCTCCGCTGAAGCCCTCAGCCGCTTGCACCCATACCGCATTTTCCTCCCGCCGCGCGTCAAGCCACGTGAAATGCTTTTTTTTTTTTTTTGTGTCCGCTGGGTCCCAATGTGTTTCTCCTCTCAGAACCAAAGAGCCGCTGTAGGCCTTTAAAGACCGCTCTGCGAGCCATGCTTTCACGCGCATCACCAAAACTCCAAAGCCTTTTCAAAACCGCACGCATCCCAACCGCATCATAAGTGCCATGAACCTCATCCAGCGTGCTCCCAGCATAATTCAACTCTAATGAATTTCCAAAAGAAACTTTTTTTTTTTAAATATCGTATTTGTCCTTTCCCTACTGTTGCTTTTCATTTGCCACGCTTTTTTTGCCATGTCTCTGTTGAAATTTTTATATCAAGACGGAGACAGATATATATATATATATATATATATATATATATATATATATATATATATATATATATATATATATATATATATATATATATAATTTTTTAATATTAAAATAAAATTAAAAATTAAAATTTTTTAATTTATATCGTGCATATATAAAATATAAATCACAAGAATTTACTTCATATGTTGAAATTGAATATACGTTGAAATTGAACGTATAATCGAATCACATACATGTTTCGTAATTTTTTCTTCAAATTTGGATTAAAAAAAAAGAGACTTTTCTTAACCACGCAAGTATCGGACCTCTACGGATATCCACTCAAAATCAGTCTGGAATAGTCCTCTTAAAATTGATTTTTCTTCTCCAAAAAATATCAGCCTGCGAATCTAAATGAAGCTTGAATTGCGATCAATTCTTTGATCATTTCTTTGATCTTCTTTTCTTCTTCTCTTACTTTTCTTCTCTTGATTATGCTGCTACCAGGGACTAGAAACCTGCACAAGAAGTGGACGGCCAAAGCCCTTATGGGTGTGAAGAAGATGGACGCCCAAAGAGGAGGACGTTGGACGTCCAAAGAGAAGAAAGGGAGAGAGGAGAGAGGGCATAGGGCTCTCATTGGTGGGCGTAGGACTGCTGATTTGAGTACCTAGGGATCTTGAGAGAGATCTTTTTAAATAGATATAAGATTTGAATCCTATTCAAAACTAAATAAGCACTTAATACAAGTTCTACTTGCATTAGATTTCATAATAACTTAAGTTATTCAACTTCTTTTAAGAAATCTATTAGGCGCCAACTCTTGAAGCCCTTGCACCCACAAAATCACACTCTTTTTTGCACCCAATAATTGGAGCTCAATGAATCTAATTTATTTAAGTTATTTGTAGATAATTAAATTTGAATTATCTTATCAAATAAAAAAATCAAACATAAAGAGAAAATTGGATCCAACCATATGCTAGCAAGATTATCTTGAACCCAATAGGATTTCTTTAAACCCAATTGAAACTTCATAAGTTCAATTGCTTATTTCAGATCTAATCTCTTTATTGTGTGACCCCAAAGGTTCAATTCTATCTAGTAGTGAGATATACAATGATCTCTATCAAATCATCATTGAAACTCTTTTCAATAGGTTGGAATAATTTCACTCTAATTCATCAAGAGTTGTCGATCCTGAACAACCCTAGTGAGTTCTTATAATCCACTAGTGACACCTAGCAGTATGTAATGGCAATCCAGTAGAATCGAAAACGAACCTCAAGGTGTAGTTAACGTGTGATTCAGTCTCTCTATCATGAGTCCCGATTAGATGGCAGGTCATGGATAAATCATCAAACCTTATCATCAGTCATATGATAGATTCGATCAGCTCAAATCCAATTATGATATTTATAAAAAAAATTTTCATCAATCACACTACTGTGGTCACAGACTCTCGGACTTAGTCTCTCAAATTTCATAGGACTATTCTTCTCGATCAAAGTCGATAGATCCCATCTTGATGTGCACCATACTCCTACAGTGGACCAACTGTCGCCAACATCCACTACAAGGACTCATTGAGATCATGTTTATATATTAGTCAAACTCCAACAGTTTTACTATGAGCAGTCGTACCATCTCAGATCAAAGGACCATTCACACAACTACAGCATCGAGACAATCACCGACGATCGGATAGAAATCTAAATGATCTCTCGTATTGTCATGCTCAGTACTAATTGTTCTCTAACAACTATCCACACTCGTCGCTCAGTGTCTCTACACTATAAATTAGAGATTCATCTACCTTGAAGAAAGCGATCTATGCGTCGGTCTATCCGAATCGATTACTGTCCTCATGATGATACTATGACCGAAAGTATTTAAAAATTAAATATATGTCTCTAATTTTTAACACTTGAAGAATATATATTGAAAAGTTAATTTCATGGACGATTCAAGGATACATCACACTTGAATAAAAAATAAACTTGCTATTTTATTGATCAAATCAATGTATTAAGTACAAAATTGTGTCCTAGCAATATAACAATGTGTCAGCCATATTGGCTTCTAGGATATATATTTAATAACTCCCACTTGGACTAAAGCCAATTGGTCACTAATCTAAATCCCATCTTCTCAAGGTAGACTTTCATTTTTGACTGGCTCAATTACTTTATTAGCAGATCTACCACGTTGTCTGTGGAGTCTACTCTTCGTACGTCGACATATTTCTTTTCGAGGTAGTCGCGTATGATATGATACCGCTGCTCTATGTGCTTTGATTTTTGGTGAGACCTCGACACCTTAGCAAGTACTATGGCTCCATTGTTGTTGCAGTAAAATGGTATGGCATTCGATGTCATAATCTCAAGTTTCATGATAAATTTTTTGAATCAGAAATCTTCCTTTGTAGTATCTGAAGCAGCGATATACTCAGCTTCTATGGTCGAATCCGCTATGATGGGTTACTTGGAACTCTTCCAACTGACTGTGCCACCATTGCAAACGAACACATATCCTAACGTAGACTTTCTATTATCAGGATCAGATATGAAGTCTGAATCAGTATATCCCTCGACTCGCAACTCAGAACCTCCTTCAAAAATCAAGCATAAATCTTTAGTCCTTCTCAAGTACTTAAGAATATTTTTTATGGCTATCCAGTGCTTCTCATCTGGATTCGACTGATACCTGCTTATGACACTCACAGCAAGGACAATATTAGGTTGAGTATACAGCATGGTATATGTTGGTACAAAAATCCACCTGCATTGGAGAAGCTGGAGTCGAGGGAGTCACGGTCATCATCGGGACCTGCAAAAGAAGTTTAAACAAGAGTTGGGGTTGCTCCGGCAAGATCCTCCGATGCTCAAGTCAGTTCTCTGCCTCAACAAGAATGGAGTGCTCGAACGAAAATTTTAACAGAATTTTTGGGATAAAAATTAGAGCTTAGAGAATAACGTATCTGGGGTCCCCCCTTTTATAGGCGGATGGTGCAACGGACTGATAGCGACGTTTGTAGCCGTCTGGCCGTGGGCCGCTCGGGGTCAGGAGGAGTTTGTTGTGAAGAGTAGTGGGGTGGAATCGTGGCCATCACCGGGACCTGCCACATGGAGTCTATTGTGGGGAGTGGAGTGGCGTCCGTTGTCGTGACTTGCCAGAGGGTGGAGGAACCGCACGGTATCCATCGCAGGAAGTGGAGCAGAATCGTGGCCATTATTGTGGCTGCCAGGGAGTGATGGAGCCGCGCGAAATCCGTTGCAGGAAGTGGAGCAGAGTCGTGGCCATTATTGTGGCCTGCCAGGGGGTCCAAGCCTGTCGACCGAAGTTCGGTTGGGGTGTCTGGCGGAGAGAGATGGCTAGCTACCCATCTGAGAGGAGCTCGGATGCTGCAAATCTTGTTGGGTGCCTTGGGTGTTAAGGCGGCAGGTGAGGACCACTTGCCGTAGGAGCTCGGTCAGAGGCTTCCCACTGGCATAGCTCGATTTCGCACAGACTTTGGCAGAGGGCCGACCGACGATGGACATCGGATGGTGCTGGAGAGGTTCGTCCGCCAGAGGAGTCCAACTACTGGATTCCGTGAGCACGGCATTTGCCCGCTTATAGAAGTTCGATCGAAGTCCGATCTCCGTAGAAGCCCGGATGGGGATCATTTGTCGAGGAGTCTTGGCCAAGGCCTGTCTGCAACTGAAATTCAGAAGGAATTCGTCCATAATAAAAGCTCGGGTGAAGGCTTACAGTGGGAATCCGGCACGGACTGCTCATGGTAGAAATTTGAAGTAGATCGTTTGCAGCGGAAACTCAGAGTGGGTCGCTTGCAGTAGGAGCTCGGAGTCCGGCTTCCGTAGGAGTCCGGATGAAGTCTTCCTGCAGTCGAAGTCGGGGACAAAGTCCGGCTCCCGTAGGAGTCCGGACGAAGTCTTCCTACAGCCGGAGTCGGGGATGAAGTCCGGCTCCCGTAGGAGTCCGGACGAAGTCTTCCTGCAGCCGAGTCGGGGACGAGGTCCGGCTCCCGTAGGAGTCTGAGCGAAGTCTACCTATAATTGAAGTCAGGGGTGAAGTCCGGCTTCCGTAGGAGTCTGGGCGAAGTCTACCTGCAATTGAAGTAGGGGGCGAAGTCCGACTCCCGTAGGAGTCCGGACGAAGTCTACCTGCAATTGAAGTCGGGGACGAAGTCCGGCTCCCGTAGGAGTCCGGACGAAGTCTACCTGCAATTGAAGTCGGGGGCGAAGTCCGGCTCCCGTAGGAGTCCGGGCGAAGTCCAGCTCCCGTAGGAGTCCGGGCGAAGTCTACCTGCAATTGAAGTCGGGGGCGAAGTCCGGCTCTCGTAGGAGTCCAGACGAAGTCTACCTGCAATTGAAGTCGGGGGCGAAGTTCGGCTCCCGTAGGAGTACGGACGAAGTCTACGTACAATTGAAGTCAGGGGCAAAGTCCGGCTCCCGTAGGAGTCCGGGCGAAGTCTACCTGCAATTGAAGTCGGGGGCGAAGTCTGACTCCCGTAGGAGTCCGGACGAAGTCTACCTGCAATTGAAGTCGGGGGCGAAGTCCGGCTCCCGTAGGAGTCCGGAGGAAGTCTACCTGCAATTGAAGTCAGGGGAGAAGTCCGGCTCCCGTAGGAGTCCGGGCGAAGTCTACCTGCAATTGAAGTCGGGGGTGAAGTCCGGCTCCCGTAGGAGTCTGGACGAAGTCTACATGCAATTGAAGTCGGGGGTGAAGTCCGGCTCCCGTAGGAGTCCGGACGAAGTCTACCGGCAATTTAAGTCGGGGGTGAAGTCCGGCTCCCGTAGGAGTCCGGACGAAGTCTTCCTGCAACCAGAGTCCGGGATGAAGTTCGGCTCCCGTAGGAGTTCGGATGAAGTCTTCCTACAGCCAGAGTCAGAGATGAGGTCCGGCTCCCGTAGGAGTCCGGGCGAAGTCTACCTGCAATTGAAGTCGGGGGCGAAGTCCGGCTCCGTAGGAGTCCGGACAAAGTCTACCTGCAATTGAAGTTGGGGGCGAAGTCCGTCTCCCGTAGGAGTCCGGACGAAATCTACCTGCAATTGAAGTCGGGGGCGAAGTCCGGCTCCCATAGGAGTCCGGACGAAGTCTACCTGCAATTGAAGTCGGGGGCGAAGTCCGGCTCCCGTAGGAGTCCGGACGAAGTCTACCTGCAATTGAAGTCGGGGGCGAAGTCCGGCTCCCGTAGGAGTCCGGACGAAGTCTACCTGCAATTGAAGTCAGGGGCGAAGTCCGGCTCCCGTAGGAGTCTGGATGAAGTCTACCTGCAATTGAGGTCGGGGGCGAAGTCCGGCTCCCGTAGGAGTCCGAGTGAAGTCTACTTGCAATTGAAGTAGGGGGCGAAGTCTAGCTCCCGTAGGAGTCCGGTCGAAGTCTACCTGCAATTGAAGTCGGAGGCGAAGTCCGGCTCCCGTAGGAGTTCGGACGAAGTCTACCTGCAATTGAAGTCGGGGGCGAAGTCCGGCTCCCGTAGGAGTCCGGACGAAGTCTACCTGCAATTGAAGTCGGGGCGAAGTCCGGCTCCCGTAGGAGTTCGGACGAAGTCTTCCTGCAGCTGGAGTCCGGGATGAAGTCCGGCTCCCGTAGGAGTCCGGACGAAGTCTTCCTGCAGTCGGAGTCGGGGACGAGGTCCGGCTCCCGTAGGAGTCCGGGCGAAGTCTATCTGCAATTGAAGTCGGGGGCGAAGTCCGGCTCCCGTAGGAGTCCGGACGAAGTCTACCTGCAATTGAAGTCGGGGGCGAAGTCCAGCTCCCGTAGGAGTCCGGGCGAAGTCTACCTGCAATTGAAGTCGGGGGCGAAGTCCGGCTCCCGTAGGAGTCCGGACGAAGTCTACCTGCAATTAAAGTCAGGGGCAAGTCTGGCTCCCGTAGGAGTCCGGACGAAGTCTACCTGTAATTGAAGTCGGAGGCGAAGTCCGACTCCCGTAGGAGTCCGGATGAAGTCTTCCTGCAGCCGGAGTCCGGGACGAAGTTCGGCTCCCGTAGGAGTCCGGACGAAGTCTTCCTGCAGCCAAAGTTGGGGATGAGGTCCGGCTCCCGTAGGAGTCCGGGCGAAGTCTACTTGCAATTGATGTCGGGGGCGAAGTCCGGCTCCCGTAGGAGTCCGGGCGAAGTCTACCTGCAATTGAAGTCGGGGGCGAAGTCCGGCTCTCGTAGAAGTTCGGATGAAGTCTACCTGCAATTGAAGTCGGGGACGAAGTCCGGCTCCCGTAGGAGTCCGGACGAAGTCTTCCTGCAGTCGGAGTTCGGGATGAAGTCCGGCTCCCGAGGAGTCCGGACGAAGTCTAGAAGGTGGTCGATCATCATGGAAACTTGGGTGGAGTCCGTCCTTCGCGAGGAATCCATTCGACGCTGGTGGGTGCTTATCCGTCGGCAAAACTTGAGAGTGTTGCGGAGGCTCGACCGCCAGAGAGGTTCAGAAAGATGCCTTTGAAGGTCGGAAGTCGGTAGAATCCCCAGAGGGTCACTCCTGTCACGAACTTCGACTGGGGGGTATTTTATATCCAACAGTATACATGAGGCTCCCTATAGCTGAGGTATAAGAAATCCTATTTATGCGCTGAATTTTCTCAGATGTGGCTGGACACATCATCTTGAAAAGATTAATACTATGCCTAAGAAGTAAAAGTCCTCTTTTAGAATTTTTTATGCTGAACCTCTTCAGCACCTTCTCTCTATACAGCTTTTATGATAGGCCTAGCATCCTTTTAGTTTTATCCCTATAGACCTTTATTCCAAGGATATAGGATGCTTTCCCTAGGTCTTTTATGAAGAATTCTTTGGACAACCATCTTTTGACCATGGTCAGTATGAGAATATCATTCTCAATGAAAAGAATATCATCCACGTACAATACGAGGAATGTTAGTATATTCCCACTGATCCTTTTATATACACATGGTTCCTTTCAATTTTTGATGAAATCAAATGATTTGATCGCCTCATCAAAATGATGATTCCAACTCTGAGAAGATTGCTTTAATCCATATATGGATCTTTACAGCTTGCAGATTTTGTGATCACCATCACCAGATGTGAAATTCAAAGATTGCTCCATATAGATATCTTCCTCAAAATATCCATTTAGAAAAGTAATTTTCACATCTATTTGCCAGATTTTATAATCATAATAAGCTACAATAGCAAGCAGAGTGCGGATGAATTTCAGCATAGCTACAGATGAGAAGATTTCTTGATAGTCAATGCTCTCATGCTGACTATAACCTTTTACCACAAGCCTAGCTTTATAGGTCTCTATCTTACCATTGGTATCTATTTTTCTTTTATAGATCCATTTATACCCAATGGATACTATACTCTCAGGTGGATCCACTAAGGTCTATACTTGGTTCAAATGCATCGAGTCAATTGCTGACTTCATTGCATCTAACCATTTCTCAAAATTGATGTCAGACATCGCCTCATCAAAAGTATTAGGATCATCACCATGACCTTTATCTCCCATAAAGAATATTTTCTTTACTTCCTCCGTAAGCATACCTATGTACCTTTCAGAAGGTCAGAAGATCCTGCTAGATCTACAAGGTGGTAGAATAACGTCAACTACTGACTCATGAATAATGAGTTCTTGAGTATCTATAGTTCTTTACTCTTTAGAGACCTCTTCGAGCTCAACTAATCTCTCATTGCCACCATCCTGGATAAACTACTTTTTTAGGAATATGACATTCTGACTCACAATCACATTGTGATCTTACAGAAAGTAGAAATAGTATCCCATGGATTCTTTTGGATACCTTATAAAATGAGCTATTACAGATCTATCCTTTAATTTATCAGCCATCTGTCTCTTGATATAGGTCGGACATCCTCAAGTCATTAGATAACCTAGACTCGACTTCTTACCATACCATATCTCATATGGTGTGGTAGGAACAGACTTTGATAGAACCCTATTCAATAGGTGAAAGACGGTTAATAAAGTATGTCTCCAAAAATATAAGGATAGATCAGAGAAGCTCATCATGGATTTGACCATATCTAATAGGATCCTATTCTTCTTTTCGGATATCCCATTGAGCTGAGGTGTTTCGGAAGAAGTTCATTGAGAGACTATGCCATTGTCCTTAAGATATGTCAGAAATTTTTGACTAAGATATTTACCTCCTCGATCAGATCGAAGAACCTTAGTGGGTTTGTCTGTTTATTTTTCTATATTTCTGAATTTTTTGAACCTTTCAAAGGCTTCAGATTTGTGTTTCACTAGATACATATATCCATACTTAGACAGATCATCGGTAAAGATAATGAAGTAGCTATAACCATCTCTGACCTGTACATCAAATGGCCCACACACATCGATATGTACCAGGACAAGTAACTCAGTGGTTCTTTTCCCATGTCCTACAAAGGGTAACTTGATCATTTTTTCTTGATGGTAAGATTTGCAAGCTGGATATGACTCTGGGTTAAGAGAGCGAAGGGTCTCATCCCTTTCTATTTTGTTTATCCTATCCTCTCTAATATGGCTTAGTCTATGATGCCATAAGTACTTCTGTTTAATTTTATTTTTGAATATCTTTTGACCTACGGTATTCACTATTTACTCATTTAAATTCATATTTGTATCAACATGCAAATGATATAGACTGTCAATTAAAAAGATCTCGTGCAATCAATTTATTTTATAAATAAATAAAAAAAAAATTTATTAAAATTAATTTCAAAATCTTCCTGTGCTAGCACAGACACGGAACTCAAATTTTGACTAGCTACAGAAATAAAATAGCAGTCTTTTAAATCTAATCTAAACTCTGACGATAATCGAAAAGGATAAGTGCCAATGGTCTCTGCAGCAACTTTTGCTCCATTACCGATCCGAAGGATCATATCACCTTTCCTCAACCTCCTACTTTCTGTTAGATCTTGCATTGAGGTACATATATGAGCACTCAAATTAGAGTCTAATACCCAACTAGAAGTAAAAGAAATCATAAGGTTGATTCAATTACGAACATACCTTCCGAAGGTTTATCATCCTTTTTGATCTTTAGGCTCTCTAGGTAGAGTGGACAGTTCCACCTCCAGTGGCCTTCAGCATCACAGTGGAAACACTTTTCCTTTTCTTCGATCTTCTTAAAAATATCTTTCTTTGGCTTGCTTTCTTTTTTCTGCTTCTTAGCGGATTTAGTCTTCTTCTTCTTAGTAGTCTTTCTCTTGAAAGAAGTTTGTTCCACAGTGAAAATAATGTCCCTTGAACTCTTCAAGGTTTCTTTCGTAGTGATTAACATGTTGACCAGTTCGGATATAGTGCAATCGAGTTTGTTCATATAAAAATTTATAATAAATTGACTATATAAACTCAGAAGAGATTGAAGGATCAAATCCATCTGTAATTCTTTTTGCATATCAAATATGAGCTTTTCAAGCTCCTTAATACCCTTGATCACTATCATACAGTGCTCATGGATTGACTGTCCTTCGCACATCTTTAAATTAAAGTCTCTTGGATACTTTGAAGTGTGTAGTATGGCTCTGCTCACCATACAACTCTTGTAGGTGAGTTATCATAGTCTTGACAGTAGGCATATACTCATGCTGGCTTTGTAACTTGTTTGACATAGATGCCAACATATAGCACTTGACCTGACTGTTTTTATCCATCCACTTTTCAAAAGTAGCTCTTTGCTCAGCAGTATGATGGTTTGGTAACACTATGGATTTTTGATCGAGTACATGACCTAATTTTTCTGAGGTTAGGACAATCCTGAGATTTCTGAGCCAGTCTTTGTAATTAGTTCCGATCAAACCATTGGTTTCAAAGATATGGGCCAGAGAGTTTGAGGCTGACATTGTTTAACTACGAGAGTAGAGATTCAAATTAGATTTTTATATTTTAAAGTTATATTTGCTTCTAGAGAATTTAAGATACAAACAATGACTCTCACTAATTTTTTAGATCCCTTTACTTTTCGAGTGAGAAACAAAAACCCTAATGCGACAAAAGGATTCCTAATGGATGCTGCGGTCCCACCGATGCCATGGACCTCACCTAACAGTTATTGGTAATATGCACACTGATGTGTGGACAACTCTTTATCCAGATGGTTCTCTAAGTATGTTACAGTAACTTGGTCTCTAAGTCATGTGAGCTCACCTAACAGTTATTTACCACACTCTTTAGTTAAGCCCGATCTTTCGTTCACAAGTAGGTGCAAAGCTGTTATTAGGTCCCTCATCTAACAGTTATTGAACCCAACCCCATCCTCACCCTAGAGCAACTCTTTGCTAATAGAGTGGTTGCATGTTCTCAGTACAACTGAACCACTATAGCCAGTCGAGAACAATCAACACCAGTAGCATGCCTGTACATCTATAATGGTGGAAGACCTATGGATTTAATATTTATGGAAAGATTTAGATTTAGGTCTCATCTAATCAATCATCATATGATCAATCTAATTGGCATTGGCTAAACCAAAAATACCAAGCAACCCAATTGAAGACTCAATCTTTCAAATTGGCCAGGTAAATAGAGATTGATGGGGGTCCCCCGTTACTTTCTTTAGACATCAATAAATTGATCAGATCAGCTAATAAAATTAATTAAATAATTACATCTGAATTACTTGTCTTAGACACCAATAGGTCAATTGGTCTAAATAGGTTAATTCAAGCGAATCAAGCTCAAACCATCAAGCCAAATTAGGTCCTTAGGTTAATCGATTCTATAGATGAGATTCAATCAATTTGATCAACAATAATTGCATGATCATTTAACTTAATTGATGTAATCTTAATTAATACTTGATTCGATTTGATCAATTACTTAATCAAATTAGACCCATAATGTACAAATCAAAACCCTAGATGCAATCTAATTACATGACCTAACTTTTGATTTTTTCATAACCAAAATTCTCATGCACAAACATAAATTTTAAATTTCAAAACTAAATTTTAGATTTAAATTTTTTGCATGAAAGATAAATTTTAAATTATGAAATAATTTTCAGATTTAACATACAAACATATATCTCATATATGTATATAAAATTCAGATCTAAGCAAAATTCAGATCAACACATGATATCATATATCTCATATACAAACCATGAAGTAGATTGAAAAAAAATTTTGTGACCTAAACATGCAATCATATATCTCATATATGAATCATAAATTAGATCAAATATAATTTCAGATTTGTGCATGCATCTACATATGACATGAACATGAACTAGAAACCATTCTACATCAAAATTTAGATCTATGCATGCTTTAACATATCAACTATATATTCTAAAATCAAATCTAAAATCAAATTTAGATTCAAAATATTCATCTATACATCTCATGTATCAAGAAAAAATCAGATTTTGAAACTCCTTTCAAAATATGTATGTCAATTTCATGCATATGAAATCCGTGACTTTGATACCACTATTAGAATTTTTATATCGGGGTATGCATGCATGTTTCAAAATTTTTTTTCTAAACATCACAGTGGAATAGAAGATTAAATTTTTTTTTAATCTATATCATGCATGTATAAAATATAAACCACAAGGATCTATCTCATATGCTTAAATTAAACATATACTGAAATTTAACAAGTGATCGAATCACATATCTGTTTCGTAATTTCTTTATTCAAATCTGGATCTGAAAGAGAAGAGACTTTTTCTTAGCTGTGTAGGTATCTGATCTCTATGGATATCTACTTAGGATCAATTTAGAACAGTCCTCTTAAAATTAATTTTTTTTCTTCAAAAAAAATCAGCCTGCGAATCTGAACAAAGCCTGGATTGTGATCAACTCTTTGATCCATTCTTTGATCTTTTTTTTCTCTTCTTCTTTTACTTTTCTTTTCTTGATTATGCTGCTACCAGAGACTAAAAACCAGCATAAGAGGTGGATGCCCAAACTCTTATGGGCGTGAAGAAGATGGACGCCCAAAGAGGAGGACGTTGGACATCCAAGGGAGAAGAGAGGGAGAGAAGAAGAGAGGGCATGGGGCTCTCCTTGATGGGCGTGGGGCTGTTGGTTTGAGTGCCTAAAGATCTTAGAAGAGATCTCTTTAAATAGGCATAAGGTTTGAATCCTATTCAAAACTAAATAAGCACTTAATACAAGTTCTACTTGTATTAAGTTTCTTAATAACTTAAGTTATTCAACTTCTTTTAGGAAACCTATTAGATGCCAACTCTTGGAGCCCTTGCACCCACAAAATCATATCTTTTTTTACACCTAATAAATCTAATTCATTTAGGTTATTAGTAGGTAATTAAGTTTGAATTATCTTATCAAATAAAAAAATCAAATATAAAAAAAAGGTGTGTCCAACCATGTATTAGCAAGGTTACTTTGAACTCAATAGGATTTTTCTAAACCCAATTGAGATTTCATAAGTCCAATTACTTATTCCAGATCGAATCTTTTTGTTGTGTAACCCCATTGGTTCAATTTTATTTGGTAGTGAGATATACAATGATCTTTATCAAAGTATCATTGAAACTCTTTTTAATGGGTCGGAATAATTTCACTCTAACTTATCAAAGGTTGTCGATCCTGAGCAACCCTAGTGAGCTTTCACAATCTATCAGTGATACCTAGCAGTATGTAGTGGCAACCCAGTAGAACTGAAAATGAATCTCAAGATGTAGTTAATGTGTGATTCTGTCTCTTTATCATGAGTTCCAACTAGATGACAGATCGTGGATAAATCGTCAAATCTCATCATCAGTCATATGATAGATTCGATCAACTTAAGTTTAATTATGATGTTTATGAAAATTTTTTTCCATCAATCACACTGCTGTGGCAATAGATTCTCAAACTTAGCCTCTCAAATCTCATAGAACTACTCCTCTCTATCAAGATCGATATATCCTATCTTGATGCATACTACTACAACTGTCGCCAACATCCACTACAAGAATTTATTGAGATCATGTTTATGTGTCAGTCAAACTCCAGTAGTCTCACTACGAGCAATCGTATCATCTCAGATCAAAGAACCATTCACACAACTACAGCATCGAGATAATTATTGATGATCGAGTAGAAATTCAAATGATCTCTCGCATGATCACGCTCAATACTAGTTGTTCTCTAACAACTATCCGTACTCATCGCTCAGTATCTCTACACTATAGATCAGAAGCTCATCTATCTCGAAGGAAGCGATTTGTGCATCGGTCTATCTAGATCGATCACTGTCTTCATGATGATACTATAATCGAGAGTATTTAAAAATTAAATACATATCTCTAATTCTCAACACTTTGAGAATATGTATCGAAAAGTTAATTGCATGGATGATTCCAGAATGCATCACATTTGAATGAAAAATAAACTTATCTTTTTATTAATCAAATCAATATATTAAGTATAAAATTATATTTTGATAATATAATAATGTGTCAGCCATATTGGCTTCTAGGACATACATCTAACAGTTTCATACCCTATGCATCATTCTTTGCATAGTTGTTCGTCCCAACCAGAATGTGTCCCACCAGCATTCCTCATCCAAATCCATCCTGCATCTACATGTTGCACATTTTGGACCTTTGATTTATGCTTGATTTGAGTTTGGGCTAAGTTATTTGATTTATTGATTAATTTATGAATAATTTTTTTGATGCAATAATTTTTGCAAAAGAGAGAAAGAAGTATTACATTCTACATTGTAGAGCTTAAATAATACAGTTTTAGTGCTTCTTGTGTCATACTTAATGTATTCATCACACCTCTCAACTTGAACTTTATTCATCTTCGAGTAAAATAGATAAATTAACAATATGTACCAACTCATTGAATTAAAAGTTATCTTAGGCATTCCTAAAGACAGCTAATACCTGATCAGACCATTAAAGAGATATTTCATTGGATTATTGATTCAATCCAGTTTATAGTTGAGTGAAGCCCATAAAAATTTTTAGAGTTTTTATTTTGCTAACTTTTCACCTCACTCTTTAAGTCCTAATTTGAGCTAATTAGGTTTAATAATCTAAGTTGGACTTCGATTCCAATCCTAATTGGATTAGGATTGATAGTCCTTTCGAATTGGATTCGAACCAAACCCAATTGACCCTAGACCTCGTCTAATTAGATTAGATTAAGAGAATCTTAGTTTGACTGAGATTCTTTCTCCTATTTAGCATGGAAAAGGGAAGGAGGTGGGACCCTTCTCCAAGCGTGTCCAAAGAAGGAGGGGCACCAATAGTTGGCACCCCCTCCATCTGAAATTCTCTCTCTTGATTAATTGTAAAAATTAATCAATTTCCATCTGATTGAGAATCAGATTGAAATTTTTCTCTAATTATTTTTCTTTTATTGTGGCATGGAGATTGAGGAGAAATTTGATTCCTCTTAGGGTTTGGGCATGGGCCTCCTCATGGCCTCCCACCCTTGTGCCTATAAGAGGGGCGTTCCACCTCTTGGACGCCCCAACCTTTCCATCAAGTTTCCATGGTAAAAAGGGGTGAAAAATCAAAGAGAAATAAGAGAGAATAAGGAGAGGAAAAGAAAGGAGAGAAGAAGAAGAAGAGAAAGAGTTCTCTTCTAGCATCTTCTTTGAGATCATATGCGAAGGTGTTCGTACAGTCTTCTTCTATGATAAGATCCAATCCTACGAGATAGATCTGAAAGAGACTAGCACTTCGGTGATCAAAAAGATTTCAGACTTGCCTTAGCCCTATGTAGATACTTATGGAGGCCAGGCATGTGCGTGGCTACAAATAGAACTAGGATTCGATCCAGATCGGGGTTGCAAGTGGATAGCGATGCCAATGTTAGATTTTAGTCCTATTTATTTTAATTTTTAGATTTATAAATCTAATTTTATCATGCATGTTAGATCCCTTTTAGGTGATATTAGATGAGATCTAAGGCATGCAATAAGTTAAAATTTTAAACTATGCTCTCCACTGTGCTTTCATAAGATGAAAAGAATTTTGCATGCTAAAATCATCTGATTCTATATTTTAGGCCAATGACTCCTAATCTAATTGGCTCTAGAGCATTAGGTGTAGAACACTCCTCAGACTTTCTAACTCAAATCAAATAGGCTATAGATTAAAACTGGCTGTACAATAAGATTTCTTTATATTTCTTACTTTTTGATCCGAACATCAATGCTTGCTTAGACAAAGAGATCCGATTACTCAATGAAAAGTGCTCAAAATAAAATTTATTTTTTATATTCTATGAAGGAACTGTTGCATACATCAACATTTTCTACTCATACTCATAAAAAGTAAATTCTTAATAGAGAGGGTTAGGAATGCTCAAAAATTGATTTTTATTCTAGACTTAATCATTTATTAGATTTTTTAATATTTAATTTCTCAGTATTCAAAAATCCTCTAGACTGTGCATCGATAATTTCTTAAAATGTATGATTAACCTCAAGTCTAAAGCATAATTAGGTACATAATTATGAACATAATCACAAATATATTCAAAGATTTATGAATTATTAATTTATTTCTTCTGAACTTAAATGATATTGTCCTCAATGAAGTAAGAAAAATAAAATGATAGGCAAAAAGAAAGAATAAGGAGAGATGTCATCTGGGATAAATGTACTCTTGAGTTGATAGGTGCCTTCAAAATTTCAATCCAAGTCCCTATAAGTAAATGTAACTTAGTTAATTTATTTTTCCACTGAGAAAAGCTAAGATGAAAAAATTGGGTTACTTCTCAAAAAGTGTTAAGTTTAAAATCTTCAGCCAGACTTTCAGCATCTTAACGTGTCTCATATACTGGATCCACCAAATTGATGGTGTCAGTTTGTCCTTCATTGCTAGTTCATCTATGTATGGCTTTAATTGTTGACCATTGACTTTAAAAGTTTTACCATTTTGGAGATCCTGGATTTCAATCACTTCATGAGAAAATACTTGGGTGACAATAAATGGTCCATCCCAATGAGAGCGCAATTTATTGGAAAAGAGGTGTAACTTTGAGTTAAAGAGCCACACTTTATGATTGAGCTTGAATGATTTTCTTGAAATATACTTATCATGGAATGCCTTGGTTCAACCCTTGTAAATACGGAAACTCTCATAAGCATTATTGCATAACTCTTCTAGTTCATTTAATTGAAGCCTCCTATTAGAACCCGCATTCATCATATCAAAATTGAATGTCTTTATAGCCCAGAATGCATGATGTTCTAATTCAACCAGTAAATGACATGCCTTCCAAAAAATTAATCGATAAGGAGACATGCTAATAGGGGTCTTGAATGTAGTACGATAGGCCCATAATGCATTATCTAATCGAAGGGACCAGTCTTTCCTCTCGGGCCTAATGTTTTCTCTAGAATGCTTTTAATTTTCCTACTGGACACCTCTACCTGATCATTGGTCTGGGGGTGGTAAAGAGTGGCTACTTTGTGCTGATATCATATTTTTTCATTGATATTTCAAAGTGCCAATTCATGAAGTAAGCACCCCCATCACTAATGATAACCTTTGAAAAGTTGAAATGATTGAAAATATTACTGTTGGTGCAGAATTCCATCGAAACCGGAGAAGCTGGAGTCGAGGTGACTGCGGCCGCCATTGGGACCTGCAAGGGAAGTCTAAATCGGAGTTGGGGGTGCTCCGGCAAGATCCTCCGACGTTCAAGTTAGTACTCTGCTTCAACAGAAATGGAGTGCTCGAGTAAAATTTTAGCAGAGTTTTGAGATAGATTTTTTGAGCTTAGAGAAGAACGTATCTGAGGGTCCTTATTTATAGATGGAGAGCGTAACCGATTGATGGTGACGTCTGTAACCACCTGGTCGTGGGCTGTTCAGAGCCGTCTGGAGTTTGTTACAGAAAGTAGTAGTGTTAGGGGTCGCTTAGGGCCACGTGGAGTTGGTTACGGAGAGTGGAGTGGTAACCGTTGTCATGATTTGCCAGAGAGTAGTAGAGCCATGTGGAATTCATTGTAGAGAGTGGAGCAGGGTAGCGGCCCTCATCGTGGCTTGCCAGAGAGTGGTGGAGCCGCATGGAATCCATCAGCTGAAGCTCAGCTGGGATGTCTGATGGAGCGGAATGGCTCTCTATCTCATCGATCCAGGAGAAGCTCGGATGTTTTCGAGGTCGCTGATGAGTCTACTGTTGTCGGATACCTTAGGCGTCGATACTACAGTGGGAGTCATCTGCTGTAGAAGCTCGGATGGAGGCTTTCCGTTGATGAAGTCCGATAGGAATCTGATTGCTAGAGAAGTCCGTCTGGGACTTGCCTGGTGTGAAGCTCGTCTGAAGATTATCCACCAAAGAAGTCCGGTTTCATGAAGAACTTGGCGGAAGGTCGGTCGGTGGTGGACTTTGGATGGCGTTAGGGAGGCTCGTCTGCTGAAGGAGCCTGAGGGATCCGGAGGTGATCGGCCATTGTAGAAATCCAGCTGCTGGAGCCCGTCCATTGCGAAAGCTCGTCCGAAATCCATTCCTGTGGAAGCTCGGACGGAGTCCGATTCTTATGGGAGGTCAAAAGGAGGCTGCTTATTGTTGGAGCTCGATCGAAGATCGGTTGTCGTGGGAGCTCGGAGTAATGACCTGGCTGATGGATCTTGCCCCATGGTAGAAGCTCATCTGGGATCCGGCTACGAAGAAGCTCGATCGAAGTCTACTGTAACAAAAGTTCGAAAGAAATTTGTTTACAACAGAGGCTCGAATGGAGTTTGCTCACAATGGATACCCAGAGTAGACCGCTCACTGTATGAGTTCGGAGTAGACCGCCCGGAGTAGAAGTTCGGCTCTCACAGGAGCCCGATCGGAATCCTGAAGGTGGTCGATCGTCGAAGAAACTTGATGGAGTTTGATTACTGTAGAAATCTCATTGTCGAAGAAGCTCGATATTGGTGGAGTCCGAAAGAAGTTCGAAAAATAGTTGATCACCGTAGAAGGTTGGCTGGTGGTGAGGCCCAAGAGCTTTTGGGGCAGCCTAGTAGACGAATGCGGAAGTTCACTATCGGAGAAGTTCGGATGGTCGAGGGGGTTTGGAGAGACACCACACACAAGGTCGGAAGCTGGAAGAGTCCTGGAAGGGTCGATCTTTTACAGACTTTGGTCGGAGGGTATTTTATACCCAACACCAGTCCTCCTACTTCCGAGTTTGGGTTTCGGATGAAGAAGTACAGAAAAATTCTCACGATCGAAGTTGCCCCTCTCGATTGCCGTACTCGGAGGTTGCTAGATATTTTGGCGCTCGGCACACTAGTATTAGAGCCTTTTCAGAAAAGATTTCTTCTTTTTGGAATTCCCGTCGGAGCGCTATCCCAAGTACGCACAATAATGGTTTTACTAATTGTCGGCCACCTTCAGCCGCTTGCCACAGTGAGCGGGCCACGCGCAGTCATGGACTGGCCAGAGGAGTCCCGCAGTCATTATTGCTCTGGACCCCATCGCCTATTTAAACCCATCTCCCCCCTTCGGGGGTTTCACCTCACATGGGAATTTCTTCGGTCCTTCCCTCTTGGCCTTAGGCATCCTTCGAGTCGTCCCATCTCTGCATCCCTGCATCCTTCACATCAGCCTAGGTTAGCCCCAGAACTTTCTTCGCTTCCACGACCTCATTCATAGACTGTGCCGATTGTCCTCTGTTGCAGATATGGACGCGGACGCGGCTTGGATGTTGGCCCAGAATCTCAGAGCCTGCGAGCGGGAATGCGCTGCAACTTTCGGGTCGGCGAAGAAGGCGAGGGTAGAAGAGACAGATCCGGCCGTATTTCGTCCTGATCATCTAGGGGCCCGCTTAGGCACACCTTCGACGTGAGTGCTTCCTGATGTGCATCATTGTGTGGGAAAACCTGACCTCTGAAAGAAGTCATGCCCGCCATCACTGCAAGGGGGAACCTGACCTCAGAAAGAAGGTCATGCCCGCCGTCGTCGTGAGGCAGTGGGACCCATGGCACGAAAAAGATGGCATCTACATGTACTTCAAAGATAATGCTGGAGTAATCGCCGAAAAGGGAGGCTGGAAGAAGAAGTAGTTACTTAAAGTAATCCTCGATGATGGCTGGAACCGAGAGTTCGAAGTCTGATGAAGTCGAGCTTCCTTAGAACTTTTCTTCTCTTTTCTTCTTCTCTCTTTTTTTTTTTTCTGATCGTTTCTCTTTTTGCTTTTGACCTTCAAGGCTTTGTAATGTGTACTTTACCAATGAAATAAAATGAAATTGTCTATCACCTTGTCCATTCTGGTATTAAATGGTTGTTTATCGAACTTCCTTTGTCTTCCACCTGTTTGGCATCGGTGTAATTTGTAATTCCTCGTCTGTTCTTGCTTCAAGTCGTCATTGATCGAACTCCTTTTGTCTTCGTCTTGCTCGATGTCGGCATTGTTTGAAGGTTCTCGGTCATGCTGTGCTGATTCACCCTTAGGGACTGGAGATTTTTGACAAGGACTTTCTTCCTCGTTGAGACGAGGTTCTTTGAGTCTCGGCCTTCAAAGACTTCGTAACGCACACTCTACTAATGAAATGAAAAGGAATCTTTCTCGTTACCTCATCCATTTTGACATTGAGTTATCGTTTATCAAACTTCTTTTATCTTTCATCTTGTTCGAAGATTCCAGGTCGTCGCGACGTTGATTCACCCTTAGGGACTGGAGATTTTCGACAAAGGTTTTTTTCCTCGTTGAGATGAGGTCCCGCATGCCTTTGATGTAGTTCATTTTTCACTTATTGCTGGTGTAGTTCGTCGTTTTCTCCTTTCATCTCTCCTTTTTCTTCTGTGTTCGAGTGAGGGTCTTCCCTCTGTTCTTGACGGGGTCGTAAGAGTGTAGAGGGGCATTGAGGAGGCTTTCCTCCTTATTCGATCTTGATTGATCAGGCCTTTGTTTGTGTCAGGATGAGGTTCTCCTCTTATTCCCGATGGTTAGTTTCAGCTCATGTTAGGACGAGATTCTTCTTCCATTCCTAACAGGGTTGTGAGGGCACGCGAGGGCCGCTGCAAGGGCCTCTCCCCCATCCGGTCTTTAAAAAACTGGGCCTTCATCTTTGCTCAGGTTAGGACGAGGTTCTCCTCCTGTTCCTAACAAGGCTGTGGGGGCACATAAGGGCCGTTGCAAGGGCCTCTCCCCCCATCCGATCTTTAAGAAATCGGACCTTCATCTTTGCTCATGTTAGGATGAGGTTCTCCTCCTGTTCCTAATAAGGCTGTGGGGGCACATAAGGGCCGTTGCAAGAGCTTCTCCCCCATCCGATCTTTAAGAAACCGAGCCTTCGTCTTTGCTCATGTTAGGATGAAGTTCTCCTCTTGTTCCTAACAAGGCTATGGGGGCACATAAGGGCCGTTGCAAGGCCTCTCCCCCCATCCGATCTTTAAGAAATAGGGCCTTCATCTTTGCTCATGTTAGGATGAGGTTCTCCTCCTGTTCCTAACAAGGCTGTGGGGGCACATAAGGGCCATTGCAAGGCCTCTCCCCCCATCTGGTCTTTAAGAAACTGGGCCTTCATCTTTGCTCATGTTAGGATGAGGTTCTCCTCCTGTTCCTAACAAGCTGTGGGGGCACATAAGGGCCGTTGCAAGGGCCTCTCCCCCCATCCGATCTTTAAGAAATCGGACCTTTATCTTTGCTCATGTTAGGATGAGGTTCTCCTCCTATTCCTAACAAGGCTGGGGGGCACATAAGGGCCGTTGCAAGGGCCTCTCCCCTATCCGATCTTTAAGAAATCGGGCCTTCGTCTTTGCTCATGTTAGGACGAGGTTCTCCTCCTGTTCCTAACATGCTTAATTTTATTTATATGGGGGAGTTACTTCCTGTCGTTATAAGCTTATGCTGAAAGAAAAACATGCAAGTATGAAACTTTTATTTAAGGCAAAGCTATTGATAATACATTCGTAGATTTTTTGAATTCCATGATCGCGGAAGCTCTGCTCCTCCGAGCTCTTTTAGATAGTATGTCCCAGGCCGGACCATCTCCTTAACTTCATACGGGCCTTTCCAGTTTGGGGCAAGTTTTCTTGATTTTGAGGTTGTGAGACAGCGGCTCGTCGTAGTACCAGGTGCCCCGCTCTAAAGACTTTGCTTTTATCCCGAGAATTGTAGTAGTGGGCTACTTTCTGCTTGTAGGCCGCCATCGAACTTGAGCTATTTCTGCTTTTCTTCTAACAAGTCGAGGTTGGCCTTGAGATCCTGCGGGTTGCACCGCTCGTCGAATGCCACAACTCGCACTGACGGAAGCTTGAGTTCAATCAAGATCACGGCTTCTGTCCCAAAGGCTAGGGCGAAGGGGGTCTCCCCTGTGGGCAATCTCTGAGTAGTTCGGTATGCCCATAACACATGATAAAGCTCGTCTGCCCAAGTTCCCTTTGCTTTTCAATTCTCGCCTTGATACCTTGCAAAAGAGTCCTGTTAGTCACTTCGGCCTCACCATTTGCCTACGGATGGGCTACCGAAGCGAAGTTATGGGAGATATTCAGGTCCTCACAAAATTCGACAAACTTTGCCCCAGCAAATTGCCGCCCATTATCAGTAATGAGGGTTCTGGATAAGCCAAACTTACAAACAATTGACTTCTAGATGAAGTCCTGCACTTTAGCTTCTGTGATTTTTGTCAAAGGTTCAGCTTCGACCCACTTGGTGAAATAGTCTATTGCCACCAGGAGGAACTTTCACTGTCCGGATGCCATGGGAAAAGGTCCGAGGATATCCATCTCCCATTGCGTAAACAGCCATGGGGCACTCAATGGTGTCAGTTCGAAGGTAGGTTGCCTTTGTACACTTGCATACCTCTGACACCGGTCGCATCTTCTGACATATTCAATGGAGTTGTGGTACATGATAGGCCAGTAATAGCCTTACGGAGCAGCTTGTGGGATAAAGATCTGGCCCCAGGTGACTTTCGCAGACTCTCTCATGTACCTCCCATAAGGCGAAGTCGGCTTCAGAAGGCCGGAGACATTTCAGGAGGGGCAAGGAGTACAACCTCTTGTATAGCTTGCCTTCGTAAAGGATATATCGGGAGGCCTGGTTCTTAAACTTACGAGCTTCTTTTGCATCAGGAGGAAGGACCCGTCCTTAAGGTATGCAACCAATAGGTCGATCCAACTGGGTTCATGGCCGATCTCCATCACAGGCTGTGATTCTTCCTGCTTGGGCACCTCAGAACTTCGAAGAAGACTTTCTTAGGCAGTTCAGCCAGAGCCAGTGTAGCCAGCTTGGAGAAAAGGTCGGCCCTGGTGTTTTCTGCTCTTGGGATCTGCTTAATGTCAAAGCTACCGAAGGTAGGGATGATCTCCTTTACCTTTTTGAGATACTTAGCCATACTATCCTCCCGAGCTTTATAATTTTCGTTGACCTGTCCCACTACTAATTGAGAGTCACTGTAGGCTTGGAGCCGATCTACTTCCAATGCTTTGATGATTTTAGTCCTGTAATCAGAGCTTCATATTCTGCTCCGTTATTTGTCGCAGGGAACTCGAAGCGCAGTGCATACTCCCGATAATTCCGTCAGGATTGACCAAGATCAGGCCCGCACCCGTGCCTGACATGTTGGAGGAACCATCCACGTAGAGGGCCCAAAAACCATCAGGGAGATCAGCTTTTTCTTCAGGAGAGTTCGGCTGGAGCCCCGGGTCATCGACTCCATCTCGTCCAAGCTCGGCCTCCTCGGGATAGTGCATTCCACCATGAAGTCTGCTAATATCTGGGCTTTTATTGCCAGTCGATAATCGATGTTAAACTCCGTGAGCTCGACTGCCCACTTCGCCATCTTCCAGAAGCATCCGCTCGATGCAAAACCGCCTTGATCGGCTGGTTGGTGAGTAGTATTATGGTGTGTCCTTGAAAGTAAGGTCGGAGCCTCCAAGCTACAATCAACAAGGCGTAAGTTAGCTTCTCTAACTTAGTATACCTGGTTTCGGCATCTCTCAATACTCGGCTTATGTAACAGATTGACCGTTGAATTTTGCTTCTTCCTTAATCAGAACTGTCGCAAGGGCCACAGGGGAGACCACCAAGTACAGAACAACTCCTCTCCAGGCTCGGGCTTTGCCAATAGTGAAGATGAGCCGAGGTAGTTCTTCAACTCCTCGAACGCTTGCTGACATCTAGGGGTCCAACAGAAGTTTTTCGACTGCTTGAGAGTCTGAAAGAAAGGCAGGCACCACTCGGTCGACCTTGAGACGAAGCGATTTAGGGCCGCTACTCTCCCAGTAAGGCGCTGAACTTTCTTTATTGACCTCAGGGTGATCATTTCCTGGATGGTGCGAATCTTTTCGGATTTGCTTCGATCCCCACCCCGATATCATAAAGCTTAGGAATTTTTCTGAGGTTACTCCAAAGGTGCACTTGGCCGGGTTCATCTTCATCTTATATTTTGGAGGGCGTTGAAGGTCTCCTCAAGGTCGGCGACGTGGTTCATCGAGATTTTTTTTTACGAGCATGTCGTCCATGTAGACCTCCATATTACGGCCGATTTCTCTTTGAAGATCTTGTTCACCAACCGCTGATATGTCGCCCCTGCATTTTTGAGGCCAAAAGGCATGACCCTTAACAATAAAGCCATGGTTAGTAATAAAAGCATTTTTTCTTCGTCTTCTGGTCCATCCAATTTGATTGTAACCGGAGAATGTATCCATAAAAGTGAAAGCTCGTGGCCCGAGGTCGCATCCACCAATTGATCGATTCTGGACAGAGGGTAACTGTCCTTCGCATAGGCTTTATTCAATTTTTTGAAGTCTATGCACATCTTCCATTTACCATTCGCCTTCTTAACCAGGACCACATTGAAAACCCAGCTCGGATAATTGACCTCTCTGATGAACCTGGCTTTCAGGAGTTTATCAACTTCCTCGGCTATTGCCATCTGTCTTTCTGGTGCATAACTTTAAACTTTTTTCTTCGTTGGTCGGTGTTTGGGATCAACAGCCAGACGGTGTTCCATGACCTCGGCATCGATCCCTGGCATGTCCGTCGGAACCCAAGCAAAAACATCCGCATTCTTTTGTAGGAAATCAATAAGTTGTGTCCGTATCTCTTTCCCCAAGCTGGAGCTGATCTTCACCATGTGCTCTTCGTTTCCATCATTCAAAGAAATTGAGACAAGATCTTCCATTGGCCCATCCCGTTCTTCAGTCAGGTCGTCACGGGTGTCCAACCCATCAACCGGACAGGGGTCAGGCTGACCACTTCTTTACAGGGCTATATTATAGCAATGCCTTGCCAGGGCTTGATCTCCCCTAACTTCTCTGACCCCCTGGCTGGTAGAAAATTTTAATTTGAAATGGTAGGTCGATACTACAGCTCGAAGGGCGTTGAGGTCAGGTCGGTCGAGAATTGCATTGTAGGCAGACGGCGCCCTCACCACCAAGAAATCCACCGGTGCTTTGGATTGCTTTGGATACTGACCTGCAACTACAGTCAAAGTTATTACCCCCTCCACTGGCACAGTATCGCCAGTAAACCCTACCAACGGGGAGCTAATCAGCCCTAACCGACCATCAGGGATGGATATTTTTGAGAATGCATCGTAAAATAGAATATCGACTGAGCTTCCACTGTCAACAAGAACGTGGTGTACATCATAATCAGCGATATTTAAAGAAACTACAACTGCATCATTATGGGGGAACTAGATCTCCTGGGCATCTTCTTCAGTAAAGGTTATAGATCTTTCAATTTTTTGCCGCTTGGGCGGCCCGGCTGATCCACTGGCCGCTCCCCTCCGGGATCCTCCAGAGATGGTGTTTACGATCCTGATTGGAGGCCAATCTCCAGGTTGTCCTTCCCTCCTTGATGGCTCCCGCTGTGGCAGAGCTCTCGGTCGATCCTTTCTACCTTCAGACTGGCACCGGATGAATCTGTCGACCGCCATTACCGGAGGAGGAGGAGCCCGAAAAGTTGAAAATGAGGTCGGGTCTTATGGAGATCGTTGAGATCTGGCCGCGGAAGCCGCGGATCGCCTAGTGGATGCCATTCGGAGAGGCATCAGGTGGAGATCTAGTAGGGGAAGGAGAGGAGGACGTCGGAGAAGATGACTGGAGGCAATCCTGTTGAGCACTCCTTCAAGAACAAGGGTACTGTGAAGATACAGGGGCCTCCTTCTAGCGTCAATTCTGTTGGTGCAGAATTCCATCGAAGCTGGAGAAGCTGGAGTCGGGGTGACCGCGGCCACCATCGGGACCTGCAAGGGAAGTCTAAATTGGAGTTGGGGGTGCTTCCGGTAAGACCCTCTGATGCTCAAGTCAGTACTCTGCTTCAACAGAAATGGAGTGCTCGAGTGGAAATTTTAGCAAAGTTTTGAGATAGAGTTTTTTGAGCTTAGAGAAGAACATATCTGAGGGTCCTTATTTATAGACGGAGAGCGTAACCGATTGACGGTGACATCTGTAACCACCTGATCGTGGGCTGTTCAGAGCCGCCTGGAGTTTGTTACAGAAAGTAATGGTGTTAGGGGTCGCTCAGGGCCACGTGGAGTTGGTTACGGAGAGTGGAGTGGTGGCCGTTGTCATGATTTGCCAGAGAGTAGTGGAGCCACGCAAAATCCATTGCAGAGAGTGGAGCAGGGTAGCGGCCCTCATCGTGGATTGCCAGAGAGTGGTGGAGCCGCATGGAATCCGTCAGCTGAAGCTCGGCTGGGATGTCTGATGGAGTGGAATGGCTCTTTGTCTCATCGATCCAGAAGAAGCTCGGATGTTTTCGAGGTCGCTGACGAGTCTACTGTTGTCAGATATCTTAGGCACTGATACTACAGGTGGGAGTCATCTGCTGTAGAAGCTCGGATGGAGGCTTTTCGTTGGTGAAGCCGATAGGAATCTGATTGCTAGAGAAGTCCGTCTGGGACTTGCCTGGTGTGAAGCTCGTTTGAAGATTATCCATCGAAGAAATCTGGTTTCATGAGGAACTTGGTGGAAGGTCAGCCGGTGGTAGACTTTGGATGACGTTGGGGAGGCTCGTCTGCTGAAGGAGCCTGAGGGATCCGGAGGTGATCGGCTATTGTAGAAATCCAGCTGCTGGAGCCCGTCCGTTGCGAAAGCTCGTCCGAAATCCATCCGCTGTGGAAGCTCGGATGGAGTCTGATTCTTGTGGGAGGTCGAAAGGAGGCTGCTTATTGTTGGAGCTCGGTCGAAGATCGATTATTGTGGGAGCTTGGAGTAACGACCTGGTCGGTGAATCCCGCCCCATGGTAGAAGCTCGTCTGAAATCCGGCTACGAAGAAGCTCGGCCGAAGTCTACTTGTAATGAAAGTTCGGAAGAAATTTGTTTACAGTAGAGGATCAAATGGAGTTTGCTCATAGTGGATACCCAGAGTAGACTGCTCACTGTATGAGTTCGGAGTAGACCGCCGTAGTAGAAGTTCGGCTCTCATCGGAGCCCGATCGGAATCCTGAAGGCGATCGACCGCCGAAGAAACTTGGATGGAGTCTGATTACTGTAGAAATCTCATTGTCGAAGAAGCTTGGATATTGGTGGAGTCCGGAAGAAGTTCAGAGAATAGTTGATCACTGTTGAAGGTCGGCTGGTGGTGAGGCCTAGAGAGCTTTTGGGGCAGCCCGGTAGACGAATGCAGAAGTTCACTATCGGAGAAGTCTGGACAGCCGAGGGGGTTTGGAGAGACACCACACACAAGGTCGGAAGCCGGAAGAGTCCTGGAAGGATCGGTCTTTTACAGACTTCGGTCGGGGGGTATTTTATACCCAACAATTACTTTGAATGAACTTGATCACAACCTTGTGATCATTGGTCCTCATGGCCATAGCCTCCATTCATGTTAAAACATAATCTACAACCACTAGAATGTACTCAAACCCATATGAGGTTGGAAAAAATCCCATGAAGTCAATCCCACAAACATCAAAAATCTCGACAATCAAGATAGGGGTTAGTGGCATCAAACCCTTCCTAGATATGTTTCCTGATTGTTGGCACCTTAGGCAATTACGGCCAAATTCATGTGTATCTTTAAAGAGTGTTGGCTAATAAAACTCACTCTGTAATATTTTTGCTACAGTTTTTCTCCCACTAAAATATTCTCCACACGCAAGAGAGTGGAAAAAGTGAGAATGCTCTAAAATTCATTTTTAGGGACACTATGATGAATCACTTAGTCAGGACAATACTTAAACAACTCAAGTTTCTCTCAAAAATAGTACTTGACTTGCAAAAAAAATTGATCCTTCTTCTGCTTGGACTATTGAGAAGGAGTCTATCTCATAGCCAAGTAATTAACAATATGGGCAAACCAAGGAGGACGACTAGAGGAAAGTGCAAAGAGATGTTCATCCAGGAATCTTTCCTTGACCATATCAGTGCCTTGCATGTGTTCAACTAAGATTCTAGAGATATGGTCTGCTACCATATTTTCAGAATTCTTCGTCTCAAATTTTCAAATCAAATTCTTGTAGCAGAAGGATCCAACTAGTCAATGTAGGCTTGGTATTTTTCTTGAAAAGCAAATACCTCAAGACAGCATGATCAGAATATACTAGAATCTTAGACCCTAAAAAAAATGATCAGAATTTATCTAGGGCGTACATTACCACTAGTAACTCTTTTTCAGTGGTAATATAATTGAGCTAGGCATCAGAAAGAGTCTTACTCGCGTAATAGATTACATATGGTTTCTTATTTATTTTTTGCCCCAAGACCACCCCTATAGCAAAATTGGATGCATCACACATTATTTCGAAGGGTAAGGACCAATCTGGAGATTGAATAATAGGTGCAGTCGATAGTACGGTTCATAAGGTGTGGTATGTGTCAAGATAATCTTCATTGAAGTCAATGGGATTATCCTTGGCAAGCAAATTACACAAGGGTCTAGAAATCTTGTTGAAATCTTTAATGAAGCATCGTAGAATCTAGCATGACCTAAGAAAGATCATACTTGTTGGATCGAGGTTGGGGGTGGGAGTTTTGAAATTATTCTACTTTGGTCTTATCCACCTCGTTTCTCCTCTCGGATACAATGTGTCTGAGTATAATTCCTTCTCAAACCATGAAGTTGTTGGAGTTTCGTGTTGAAACATGCATGTATATTTTAAAAAAAAAATTCTAAATAATATAGTAAAATAGAAGATTAAAATATCTTTTAATCTTAATCATGCATGCATAAAATATAGAATACTAGGATCTACTTCATATGCTGAAATTGAACACATATTGAATTTTATGTTGAAATTGAATATGTGATCGAATCACATACCTGTTTCATAATTTTTTTCTTCAAATGTGGATCTGGAAGAGAGTAGGTTCTCTCTTAACTGTGCAAGTACCTGACCTCTATAGGTATCCACTCAGGATCAGCTTGGATCAGTCCTCTTTGGTGTTGATCTTTTTTCTCTAAGAATAATCACCCTGCAAATCTGAATGAAGTCTGGATCACGATCAATTCTTTAATCCTTTTCTTGATCTTTTTCTCCTCTTCTTCTCTTGCTTTTCTTTCCTTGATTATGAAGTAATCAAGGATTGAAAACTAGCAAGCAAAGGGGATGCCCAAGCTCCTCTTGGGCGTGGAGATGTTGGATGCCCAACACCTTTGGGCATTGGAACCTTAGGGGAGAAGAGAAAGGGGGTGTGGGGAGCTCTTATGGGAGGTGTGAGTTATTGAAAATCAGATCTAAGGAGCCTTAGAGAAGGCTATTTTAAATAGACAAAAGGTTTGAATCCTATTCAAAATCAAATAACCACTTAATGCAAGTCCTACTTGCATTAAGAATTCTTATTCCTTTAGTTATTTGATCCCTTTTAGGAGATCTTTTAGGTGCCAACTATTGGAGCCCTTGCATCCATATTTTCACATGACACATGGCACTCATGGGATGCTCCAATCAAGTCCCACATGCCCTCTTTACTGTGAGCATGTCCAACTTGATCAAATTAAGTGGTGCCCCATCCAAACTATCAAGAAAATTGATTAAGGGTTTGATTCTTTAATTCATATGATCCAAAATCCTAGGCACCCGATAATTGGAGTCTAATGAATCTACTTCATTTAAGTTATTAGCAGATAATTAAACTTGAATTAATCTTATCAAATAAGATATTCAAATTCAAAGAGAAAATTGGGTTCAACCACGTGTTAGTAAGATTACCCTGAACCCAATAGAATTTTTTTAAATCCAATTGAGACTTCATAAGCTTAATTACTTATTTCAGATCTAATTCCTTTATTATGTGATCCCATAGGTTCAATTTTATCTAGTAATGAGATGTACAATGATCTCTATCATAGTATCATTGAAACTCTTTTTAATGAGTCAGAATAATTCTATTCTAACTCATCAAGGATTGTCGATCCTGAGCAATCCTAGTGAGCTCTCACAATTCATCAGTGATACCTAGTGGTATGTAGTGACAACCCAATAGAACTGAAAAAAACTTCAAGGTGTAGTTCACATGTGATTCGATCCTACTATCGTGAGTCCCGACTAGATGATAGGTCATGGATAAATCATCAAATCTCATCATCAGTCATATGATGATTCGATTAGCTCAAGTCTAATTACGATCCTTATAGAAATTCTTTTCTATCAATCATACTGCTGTGGCTACAAACTCTCAGACTTAACCTCTCAAATTTTATAGGACTACTCTTCTCTATCAAGATCGATAGATTTCATCTTGATGCGCATCCTACTCCTACAGTGGATCAATTATCACCCTCATCCACTACAAGGTCTCATTGAGATCATGTTTATATATTAGTCAAATCTCAATAGCCTCACTGTGAGTAGTCATACCATCGCAGGTCAAAAAATCATTCATACAACTACAATATCAAGATAATCACTAATGATCGATTAAAAATCTAAGTGATCTCTCATATGGTCATGCTCAGTACTAGTTGTTCTCTAACAACTATTCACACTCATCGCTCAGTGTCTTTATAATGTAGATCAGAGACTTATCTACCCAAAAAAAAATGATCTGTATGTCGGTCTATCCAGATCGATCACCATTCTCATGATGATACTTTTATCGAAAGTATTTAAAATTATATACATATCTCTAATTCTCAATACTTTAAAAATTTGTATCGAAATATTAATTCATGGATAATTCAAAGATACATCAAACTTGAATGCAAATTAAACTTGCTCTTTTAGTGATCAAATCAATGTATCAAGTATAAAATTATGTCCTTGATTTATTACAATATGTCAGTCATATTGGCTTCTAGGACATACATCTAATAATCTTCTATTTGGACTAAAGCCAATTGCTCACTAATCTAAGTCTCATCTTTTCAAGATGGGCTTTCATCTTTGGCTGGCTCAATTATTTTATCAGCAAATTTTTCATGTTGTACGTAGAGTCTACTTTTCGTACCTTGATATATTTTTTTTCAAGATAGTCACGTATGATATGGTACCGCTGCTCGATGTACTTTGATTTTTGATGAGACCTCAACTCTTTAGTAAGTGCTATGGCTCCATTATTGTCGTAATAAAGTAGTATCACATCCGATGTCATTACCCCAAGCTCCACGATGAACTTCTTGAACCAAAAACCTTCCTTTGCAGCATTTGAAGTAGCGACATATTTAGCCTCTGTGGTCGAATACGCTATGATGGATTGCTTAAAACTCTTCTAGCTGACTGCACCATCATTGCATACAAATACATATCTTGATATAGACTTTCTATCATCAAGATCAGATATGAAGTCTGAATCAGTATACCCTTTGACTCGTAACTCAGAATCTCCTCCAAAGATCAAGAATAAATTCTTAGTTCTTCTCAAGTACTTAAGGATATTTCTCACAGCTATCTAGTGTTCCTCGTCTAGATTTGATTGATACCTACTCATGACACTTATGTTGGAAAATATGTCCTAAAGCTAATCATTTGATAATTACGCTAATTATAAATGTATATAAATTGATAAATAATAAAAATTATTTGATCTTTTTTATCATAAGATTACATCTTCTAACGAACTCCTATATTGTGATGAAGTCCTTAGGACTACTTTGATCGATAAAGGAGAATTTATCGCAGTCCTTAAATTGATTCGCGACCAAACGATACACTATTACTAGGACAATAGCGATATCAAGTGTAGGTCATTGTGTGCCATATGCATTGGTTGTGCTTGTAATCAAATAATGTAAAGACACTGATATGGAATGCAGATAAGATGTAGAGGTATATCATCACTGAATGTGATCAACTATAGAGTATTCTGCTGTCAAGGGTAGCTCACGAAAGGTATGGATATAAGTGTCCCTCTGACTTAAGATCACTATGGTGATTTGCAAGCAACTCACTGTACTTTGATGCTAGACTAACTGAGTTTTTAATTTAATAATAGAAGTTTTTGAGTGCAGTCAAGTACTTGTCAAGTCGGTGCATGAGTCAAGATGGGATTCACCCCTTCGAATTAGTAGGAGTTAATGTATCAATATATTTCAATTTAGAAAAATCTGAGCTCGGATAATTCATGTAATGGATTTGAAAGATTGAAATATAATGTAGATGACTTATCTAGGATTGACAGTTAAATCTTAGGTCGTTCTCGAGCATTAGGGTTAAAGGGATGAATTATACGGTAACCATACGTCAATAGGTTCTTGAATGTTGCTTCGCCATCATTCGATCTATTCGGATGTCGAGTCATCATTGCTAGATGATTACATCGATTGATTCAAAAATTTATTTCTGTACTATCGACTTAAGTTTGAACCTATAGGGTCACACTTAAAAAAAAATTTTGATTGATCATATGGCTGATCAACGATTGAGAATCGTTCAAGGACTTAATTATTAATTTGATTGATGATTAACCTTATACAAAAGTTATAATAAATTTATTCACCAAGTATTAGTAAATTAAAAGAGTATTAATTAGCAATTAGCTTGTTGATTAGCTCAATTTGATTGAGCAAAGAGGATTAAATAAAATCTAATCGAATTAGATTCAATTAGGTTTGATCTGATTAGGTTATGAGATGACTTAATCATTAAGAGAGAAATATTGCTAATTTGATCAAGACTTTGGTTCAATCAATTCTTAATTTGATTGAGATTTGATTAAAAATTTATGAATCTAATTAGATTATATTTTATATATTTTATTTGGGCTAAATCAGATGTGATTTGGTGTGGATTCAAATATGAAAACCTAGAGTCCATATAGGATTGGACTCTTCCTCCCCATGCACCTCCTACTTTGATGCCAACTTTCTCCATGCTCAAGAGGTTTTTACATGAGATTTTTTCATGCCAAAGAGATCTTCTCTCTCCCTTTTTTATGTCCAAATTTGATTTGGTTTTGATAAAAAGAAGGTTTTAAAATTAGATTTCAAAATATTTTTTAGCAAGAGAATCTGTTCTTATCTAAATCACTCCACATGCTAACTTATTTTTTTCTCCTTATGTCTATGATATTTTGAGGAGATTTTTTATGAAAAATTAGTTGAAGAACTAATTTATCATAAAAAAATATGGGAAGGGTGTCTCATATTTTTTTGGATATATTTTGGTATAGAATTGGGACAAAGTCTGACATATCTTGAAGAGTCCAAGATTCTTAGGACTCTTCACCCAACCCTATTACACACCAATAAAAAGGGGTCTATTTCTCACTTTTGTGTGTGTAAGAGACCAGAGAAGGAGTTCTTTACATTGAGGGGCTTTGGAGCATAGTTCTTGATGTGAAAAAGATGAGGAGAGTCTTCTTTCTTGGGGTGTGCACAAAACTTAGTCTTCTAGAGTTTTTTATCTCAAAGTTTGGAAAGAGAGAAAAATAAGAAAAAAAATAGTTTTTTATCTATCTTTCTTCTACCTCTTCATCTCCTTCAAAAATATTTCTTCAACTTTTGAAAATATTTTAGAAATTTGAAGAAGAGATTTAGATCAGCCAAGAAGAAGGTCTTCATATGAGCTAGCACTCCCGAGAAGATAGATTAGATCGAGGCTTCGAATGAATTTTTCATAGAGGCTGGATGCATGTGCAGGAGTAATCAATAAAAATCATTCTTACTATATTTTTTAGCAGTGATGATCATCGATCTGTGCTCAGATATCGAGTTTTGAACTCAGATTAGAAGTAGATGTGATCTACTGCTTACATCCATGCATGCAGATTTTATCATATGATTATTTTAGATTTTATATGCAATATATTATATCATAGATCTTAGAGTAGATTGATTTAATGATTAGATTATAAGTTAAATTAATTTAATTAATTTAATTATCTTTCATTATAATTTATTCAAAAAAGTTTTGAAATACATGCATGAAATCGCCTACGTTCACCAACAGTGGTATCAGAGCCTAGGTTCATTATGATATGTTATTTGTACATATTAAATCTAAATTTATATTTTATTTAGATCTGATATATAATATCTTAGATTTGAATTTAATTAATGGTTGATCGCATAAACTGATATAAGGTTGTCCTGCTGTAAAGTTTATTCCTTACAGTAAAAAGGTTATCCTAGTTTGTACTGATCTTTAATAAAATTTAATTTTTTATGTTGCATATGATGTTTATGATCTGATTTAAATATGATTTAAGATTATGATTAGATCTGATGTAATTTAGATTAGATCTAAATTCAAACATATATGATATGTGATTAGATTAGATGATCTGATTAGTAAGTATTTGGATTGGGTTGATCACCAGGCTGTCCGATCATAGGAGCAAGAAATGTTTAAAGGCTCTCTCTTCTTATTCGATGGAGTGCTCTTATGGCATATAGGGATGCTGTGTGATTAGATCCCATGAAGAAGAATGTGAAAGGAAGAACTTATGTTTCTGTAAAATCTTAGATCTTGAAACTTTAGATTTGTTGTATGTGATACAAAGTTGTATGCAAAAAAAAAATCTAATATATATGATTAAAATTATTTTAATCATGAAAAAATAAAATCTCAAATTATAACAAGTTTAGATATGATCTAAAAAGGTATTTATGGTTGATTTAATTTTAAGATTATGTAAGATTTTTTAGATCTGAAACATGCTCGCATAATTAGTGAGCTGATCCAGTTTGAACTAAGTTGACCCAGTCCTCTTGTGTAGCTGGCTCAATGTTGATTGAGTCGACCCAATTTCAGAATAAAAAATTTTTGCATAATATTTATTATAAATTATTTATAAAATAAAAAATTAAAATTATTTCAAACTTAAATTTAAATCTATGTTGATGCTGAACTTAATTGAGAATTAAGTAAAGAATCGATTAGATCTACAATTATGAATTAAAGATCTAATGTCATTCGTATAAAATATGGAGATATGGGTTAGTTCAAATCAGATCTTTTTAATTGGATTAGACCTAAGGTTAGAATCAAAGAGTTAATGGACTATATAGAGAAATTGATTAAATCTAATCAAATATTGAATTAGATTAAATCAGAATTTCTCTAGAACCAATACAATAGTTGTAGATGGTCAAGTCCATGTCTTTGATTAGACCAAATGAATTTTGATTGTGGCTCAGTGGTTGAACTTGAATCATTAGGCTGGTCAAATCAAAACTAGTTAACCAATTGGTATTTAAGGTAAATTTGGCATTTCGACCAGTGGTTTGTAATTGGGAGTGACTTATCTAACCATTTCAATAGTATCTAAGGCAAGCTTAGCAGACCCTCCCACCGATCTTGCTTATCTGATCAATTTGATAGATTATGTCTTGATTAGACTACTAAGTAATTCGTGTTGACCTATGCCATTAAGGTTGATCAATGTGACTCATCTAGGTGCCAGTTCGATCAGCATGATCCTAATCCAATTAAGTGACTTGGTGAAATCAGTGGGAGGATTGTGGTTTGCTGATTGATCTCTTCTTTTCTTTCTCTAAATTAATTAAATTTTTTAAATTATTAGATCTATAAAATGAGCTAGTTATAGGGATAACTGGATCATAGCCTCCCATTAAGGTGAATAGTAATGGGTTTATTATTTCTGATTGATATTGCAGGCACCATCTGTTTGATGTTCTCTCTGAATGATGGAATTATCATTCATCATATGATGACTCTGTTGTACTATCTGATGATGGTTGGATTGATCGAGCCATCCTCAGATCTGATCATTCATTAGTTAGAATCACTAAGTAGGTCATGTTAATGGTTTGACCTAACCAAAACTTTCAGTGGAGGCCCATCGCCTACTAAAATAAAATCTGAGGCTAAATTAAATAATAAAAATTATTTAAAAAAATAATTAGTTGAGAACCTATCCATAGGTGCATATGGGTTGACCGAGCCATCCTCGGATCTGTTTGTAGTTTGTATGGATTCTAGTACCTGCTAAGGGATTAAAGTAATTTTTTGAATTAGAAGTAGAGGCTACCAATTCGTATAAAATAGTGAAAGAATCTTTAGACTAAAATCCAATTCTTTAGGCTTAATCAATTCATAAACATTGAGGTCATGTATTTTTCTTTCAGTTATGGCTAGATATCCATTACTCCATTCACTATTTGATAGTGATTTATTTATAAGACCCAACTTCAATAGATGGTAACGGAAGTTGCAAATAGTTCTAGAGCATGAATGGATTCTAAATATGATTATGGATCTAACACCTGATGTTCCTACATCTAACCACATGATGCGATCAAAGGCACTTATCAGAAGTGGCCAAATGATCATATCACCATGTGATATTTTTTAAGAGCAGTAAAGAACACGAATTTAGTTGTAAATTTGATGATGCTCAGTGAGAAAAAATCTTTCAAATGTTGAAGGAGTTCTTTTGCACCTCTGAAGATGTATCTTCGATAGACAACAATCTTTAATAAAAAAAAAGAAGGTGCAAAAGAGTCGTGCTTGGGCTAATGAGTCCGAACTGATAAAAGAGTCTCAGATTAATCTAGTCTGATAGAGTCCTTTGATTCGAACAGGCTAAGGAAGAGAAATCAACAAAAAATTACTGGACAAGATACTTATATGATAACACTTTGTGATTTTTCTATCTATGACACTACTGCCTTCGTATTGGATATCGAAAGTTTATACAAATTGTTGCAACAACTTCAGGTTAGTAGAAAGTTTAAAAATAGCAAGAGCTTTCAGAATATTAGAGATGGAAGTTATGTTTCAATCCTGGTTTTAAAAATTATCAAGCCTATTTTCAATTCTAATAATATTTGTTGGGTATAAAATACCCTCGGTCGAAGTTCTTGGCGGGATTGACCCTCGCAAGTCTCTTCCGACTTTCGACTGCTGTTAGTGAACTCCCATCGCTCCACCCGGACTCCTACGGGAGCCGGACCTCGTCCTCGACTCCAACGGCTGCGGACAGACTTCGTCCGGACTCCTACGGGAGACAGACTCCGCCCGTGACTTCAACTGCAAGTAGACCTCGCCCGGGCTCCTACGGGAGTCGGGCTCCGTCCGCAACTTCAACTGTTGGTAAGCCTTGTTCGGACTCCTACGGGAGCCGGACTTTGCCTTTGACTTTAATTGCAGGAAGACTCCACCCGAACTCCTACGGGAGTCGGGCATCATCCTCGACTCCAACGGCTGCGGACAGACTTTGTCCGGACTCCTATGGGAGACGAACTCCGCCCGCGACTTCAACCGAAAATAGGCTTCGCCCGGGCTCCTACGAGAGCTGGGCTCCGTCCTCAACTTCAACTGCTGGTAAGCCTTGTCCGGACTCCTACGGGAGCCGGACTTCGCCTTTGACTTTAATTGCAGGAAGACTCCACCCGGACTCCTATGGGAGCCGGCCTCCATCCTCGACTCCAACGGCAGCCAGACTCCATCTTCTACTCCGACTGTGGGAAGACCTCGCCCAAACTCCTACGGGTATCGGACCTCGCTACCGACTCCTACCAAACTTTGGCCGACAAGTCTGGACCCCCTGGCAGGCCACAGTAACGGACAACACTACTCCACTCCCTGCGGCGGATCCTACGCAGCCCCATTACCCCCTGGCAGGCTGTATTAATGGCCACAATTCTGCTCCACTCCCTACGGCGGATCCTGTGTGATTCCACCGCTTCCTGACAAGTCACGACGGTGGACGCCGCTCCACTCCCCATAACTGATTCCACGTGGCGAGCCACGGCGATAGCCACGATCCCACTCCACTACCCTTCGCAATAAATTTCTCCTGACTCTGGACGGCCCACTACCAGACGGTTACAGGCGTCGCTATCAATTTGTTGCCCCCTCCATCTATAAAAGGGGAACCCCAGATACGTTATTCAATAAGCTCTCATTTTTACCTAGAAACTCTGCTAAAATTTTTGTTCGAGCACTCCATTCTTGTTGAGGCAGAGAACTGACTTGAGTGTCGGAGGGTCTTGTCGGAGCAACCCCACCTCCGGTTTAGACTTCTTTTGCAGGTCCCAGCGGCGACCGCGACTCCAGCTTCTCCGGCGTAAGCAAATTTTTGCACCAACAATATTATTTTAGTGATTGTCACTATTATCTAATAATTTATATAATATCATTATGAATGATGTCAAAATCATATAGGCAACTGAGAAATGATATTTATGAATAGTCATAGCTTATTAGTGTATAGTACACAACAATCAAACAAACTCCTTAGAGTAGATAATGTCATGAAAACTTATCTTTGGTAATTTAAGTTTGGTCATATAAACAAGAATAGAATCAATAAGAGATAATTCTCGAAATCAATGATTGTGAATCATTGTCAACCTGTCAATCCTATCTCTTTAGTAAGATGATCGAATCATGAAAGAATTATGTCCTACAAGCCAATCACATATGAAATGCGATAGGATGTTTATTGTAATTTATCTTCCAAACTCATGTAATTGATATTAATATTATTAATAAAATTGATATTTTTGATTCATTATATGTTGCATCTTATTAATTTTAAGATTATAATGAATCTCATAGGTCTGGACAAAGATTTTAGGGCCGTGATGAGATCATGCCAATGAGATCTATATCTTTGATAGCCCTGATCTAAAATATTTCTAATCGTTGGTACATTGAGTCAGAGATCAATGATACTGATAAGACTGGCATGTCCTATGTATACTTAGAAATGAGGGTGGTTGATCTCACAACCACTTGTGTGGTGACACTAATATAAAGATATGGATGCTCATTAGAGAATGAATTCAGTGAATTGACCTGTGAGAGAATAATCAGATGGAATCTTATTTACATGTCAACTGATAATTTTTTAGTGAGAGTTGTGTAAGTGATCTTTTGATCTGAGATCATCATAGTACCTTATGTATATGGATCCATATTTTAGTTTACTACCTAACCTGGTTCTTTGATCCTTGTATAGGATGTTCTGGATATGATGAAGTGTGCATGGAGGTTGTGAGTGATCAATAAGGGATCAGTCACTCCTAATAAGAGGAGCGAACATCCTATGTGATCTCATAGGACGGTGATTCTGAAAGTTTTTGGCTAAAGCAGGATGATAATTAGAAAAAGATTTTTAATATATCATCAACTGAATCATCACCTTCAGATTGAGATACATAAAGATAAGTGATTGGGTTTGACATATTTCTATACCCATAGCTCATTTGGGATGTTGTTTGACTGAAGGATTGAATTACACGGGAACTTGCCACTAAAGGATATTTTGATAATTTTTTATCTAAATTTTAAATCTTTCAGATAGTCATGACATATTGCTAGATGTTAATCTTAACTTGTGAGCTTGACAAAAATTGAAAGAATTTGATTCTGGAATCAATTTGGAAGAGTCTAAGTTGATTGGGACTCTTCGAGTGACCTAATCTTATCAAATTCGGGTTACGTCAAAAGTTTGAATCCACTGCTGGTGCTAGATTGAAATCCAATGGGTCATACACTTTGAGATTTAATCTTGGTCTAATTTAATTAGAGTATAATATAAATTCTATGGGTTAATTTGATATGCTAGCATATTGTATTAACCCAAGTTTTCAAATTGGTTTGGTTCAAAGTATTTGAGCTAACCCAGAACAGTTGACTTTGACCTAATGGGATTGAGTCAATTTAAATTAGATCCTTATCTAACTTGGACCAATTTCAAGTGAAGGACTGCTCCATATTCATCGAAAGCCATGCAAAAATATAATTTTTGTCCACCTTAAATCAGCGTGAGAAATAAAGAGTCCTTCTTAAAGAAGGCTCTTTATCAAATGCGTAGCCTTAGAAGATAAATCAGAAATCTTATGTTTTGATGTCAAAAATTAATAGAATTTTTACTCGATAAATTTATTTGGCACAAGGAAAGTTGGAGTGCCAAAAGTTGGTGCCCCTTCATCCCATGTAATGTCTCCTGGTCTCCTATTTATAAAGGATGTTCCAGATGGCTTTTGGTTGAAATTTATGGATAAGTTAGAGAGAAGGGATGTAGAAATCATAAAAAAAATCTAAAAAATTTTGAGAAAAAAAATGAGAGGAATTTGAGTGGTAAAAGTTGCTACAAGGGTGGTGAGATTTTCAGCAAGTGTTGCTGGAGTGCCCTAGGATTTGATTTTTTTATATGTTGGAGCTAAAAATTAAATCCTAAGTTATATGATATCTAAAGAGTGTCTTCTTAATGTCATTTTGGTAGTAAGATCAAAAGTAACTGAGCTTTGGTGCGATCATGACGCAAGTTCGAAGTCAGCAGTATTCTTGAGAAGACAAGGCTGCAGCTGTGCACCGATTGGGAAAGACCTTGGCCAACTTCCATGTGGATCATCATTGTAGGACTTCTACCTTGGGATCTTGTGGAGAACACCAATTTTTTACTTTTCTATTTTGGTTAAAGTATGATATTCTATCTCTTTGCGTGCTTAAATTTGCTTTGTTCGGCAAGGTGATTCTAGGATTTTGGGTTCGATTTGATAGTTTTATTTGATAAAGCTATTAATTTGAATATTTTAAAAATTTTAAAAATTATTTTTTATTGTGTGGCTGAAATCTAATAGTGATATCAGAGCAATTCTTGTTTTATTCGATCAAACAAGTGCAATATAGTAGCTTAGAATTGTTCTTGTTCATATTCTGCCAAAAATGTAGCATTGTTATTGCATCGATTCTTCAAACTCAAAAAAATATTTTTGACTTTTTATGAATCATGATTTTAAATTTTAATTATTAAATTATAAATTTATGATAATTTAAAATTTTATTATCATGGTTGCATGATGATTAAATTGATGTATAGCTAATAAGGGTGTTATGCATGTCTAATTAGATTAGAGTATATTATATTATATGAATTTATTAGTCATATGTTATGACTTTAATTACACCCTTATATATTTTTTAGCATGATAATGTGATTGCTATTTTGAATAGTAAAAATATACAAATTTGCATAATTTGTAGTACATATTTTATGTGCTTATATAGTTAGGATGTGTCGAGACCAGTTTAAAGTCTCTCATAAAATTATATTAAGTTGTAATATCGGGATTTATTTTTAAATCAAAAGTCAAATTCTTAAGATCAATTGGTGTCGAGGAAAGTGTGAAAGGTAATTTTCTAATTAGGTTCGTATACGGGCCTGGCCAACTCTATTGGTGTCTAGAAAAGCTACGAGGAGCCTCCCACCTACTTACCTAACTAATTTGATCTTCTTGAATTTCAGACTTAGATTGATTAGTGATGTAGACACTACAAGGATCTTCCTTCAAACTTGATTGATAGAGATGTCAAGATCTTAGTGAGCTTGTTGTGCTATCCACAAGGCTTACTATAGACAGTGACATGATGTTGATCAAGTGTATATTGATGCTTATGGCATATTTGAATAGTGTTGCTTTGTTGTGCTTTCCACAAGGGCAGCATTGTTTAAGTATGACTATATGAGATTGAAAGGTCAACTTAACTAGAACACTATAGTTTATTGTGCTATCCATAAGACTATATATAATCTAGAGGCCAAAATGAAAGATGTTAAGAATTATAAAGGTACAATTGATAAAGAGTTATCTACTTTTGAATTCATGAATACTTGTTGTGCTATCCACAAAGTATTTGTGAAAATAGGGATCTCAACCCCCTAAGAAATATTAGTATATTTTTTGATTTTCATATTTGAAGGCTATGAAGTTCGATAAAATAGTGAGAGACATAATTAGATAAAAATCTTAGTCTAGTTGTGAATGTCTTCATGAGTTGTCTGCTTATATTGTGTTCTTGTCATTATAGATTAACTATACTTATGGCATCCTCACTATCCCTTAGAGGTATCCTAGATACTAATAAGTTGATCGGACCCAACTATGTCGACTGGTTAAGGAACTTGAGAATTGTTCTCACTCAGAAGAAAGTCTCTTACATTCTGGATACACCTGTTCCAGTTTCTCTTGGGGAAGATGCTTCCGAGGAGAAAAGGGCCACATATAAGATGTGGAAAGATAACAGTGTGACTGTCAAATATATCATGCTTGCCTCCATTAGCAATGATCTCCAGAGCCAGCATGAGGACATGGACGTTTCCTCCATTCTCCTTAATCTTAAGGAGTTATATGGAGAGCAAAGTTGAACTGCTCGATATGAGATATCGAAGTAGTTGTTTCATGCCCGTATGACTGAAGGCTCTTCTGTGCAAACACATGTCCTAAAGATGATTGATTTGATCACTCATCTGGGACAGCTGGATTTTGCCATGGATGGTGAACTGAGTCAGGATTTGATCCTGCAGTCTCTTCCTGACTCTTTTTCTCAGTTTGTCATTAATTATCATATGAACAAACTGAATATCAGCTTGCTTGAGCTGCTGAATATGTTAAAAATAGTAGAGAGCCATTTTAAGGGTGAAAAAGCTCAGATTCTTCATGTTGATAAGATCAGCAAGAAGAAGGTGAAGAAGGGTTCTAAGAAAAAGCTAAACCCTAAGACTAGCATCTCCAAGAAGAAGGTAAAGAAGGTCTCCACCAAAGGTACTTGTTACCATTGTGGCAAGGAGGGCTACTGAAAGAGAAATTGCAAGGAGTACCTTACAACCATGAAATTAGTAAACTTGCTAAAGGTTTATATATGATACAAACTAATTTATCATTAAGACTTCAATATCAGATTCTTGGGTATTGGATACCGCCTGTAGTTCACACTTTTGCAAATCGTTGCAGGATCTACAGAGAATAAGAATCTGAATAAAGGTGACTTTGAGGTATTCGGTACAAGTGGAGAGTCCATTCAAGCCGAAGCCATAGGAATTAGGGTTTTGAAGTTGCCTTTAGAAAAAGTTTTGGAACTAAAGATCCGTTATTACATTTAAATATTGTTAGAAATATTATTTTTGTACCATTATTATTGGAATAAGATTTTGAAATAATTACAAAGAATAATGGTTGTTCTATATATTTTTCTAATGAATATTATGAAAGTGCTTTTATTGATAATGATTTTATATTTCTTTCACTTAATGATAATGTGCTTCATGTTGATAATATGAAGAAAAAAAAGAGAGAAGATGTGAATGTCACATACCTCTGGCACTGCCGACTTGGCTATATAAATGAGTCAAGAATTAACAAGTTATACAAAGATAATTTCTTTGATCTTTATAATTATAAATTATATGAAACTTATGAATCTTGCCTCATGAAAAAAATGACCAAGACTCCATTTATTGGACATAGAGATCGGGCGAGTGATATTTTGGACCTTGTATATACTGATGTGTGTGGTCCAATATCGATTCAAGCCAGAGGTGGATACTCTTACTTGATCATATTTACTGATGATATGTCTAGATTTGGATATGTGTATTTAATGAAATACAAATTGAAGTCTTTAATAAATTTAAAGAGTATCAAAGAGTGGTCAAAAAATAAACTAGTAAAAGTATTAAAGCTCTTCATTCAAATTGAAGAGGAGAATATTATCTAGTGAGTTTCTCGATTATTTGAAATAAAATGGTATACTCTCTCAATGGACACCTCCTTATACTCCACTATTAAATAAAATTATAGAAAGAAGGAATCGCATCTTATTAGATATGGTACGGTCCATGATATGTTTCATGATCTTTCATTATCCTTTTGGAGATACACCCTCGAGACCGCAGCATATATTTTAATAAAATATCTTCAAATCTATTTCTAGCACTCTATATGAAATATGAAAAGAAAAAGACCCAATCTTAAGCATCTTAAGATTTGAGGCTGTCCAGTTTATGTAAAAAATATTGATGGACATAAGCTGGATGCTAGAAAAAAAATATAGGTTTGTAGGTTATCCCAAGAAGAGTATTGGATACTACTTCTATAATCCTACTCAACAAAAGGTGTTTGTTGGTAGGCATGCCATTTTCTTGGAGAAAGAGTTTATCCAAGGAGGTAGTGGGAGGTCTGTTGAACTTGAAAAAGTTCAAAACCTACAATCCATCCAGGATTCACCAGATGGTTCTCAACCAGATGTGCCCATTGTTAAGGCACAGCCACTATATACACCTCTTCTCCGAAGGTCGAGTAGAGTGCGTAGTGTACCACTCAGGTATGGGTTTATCATTGAGAATGACAACACAACCCACATCATTGAGAATGATGAGCCTACGACCTATTCGAAGCTGTCATGAGTAGTGACTCTGACAAGTGGCTCAATGCCATAAAATTTGAAATAGACTCCATGTATGCCAACCAAGTTTGGACGTTGGTTGATGCACCTGAGGGTGTGACCCCAATAGGCTGCAAATGGATCTTCAAAAAGAAGATTAGAGTAGATTATCAGGTAGAGACCTATAAGATCAGGCTTGTGACAAAAGGTTTCAAACAAAAATAAAGTGTTGATTATGAAGAAATCTTTTCATCGATAGCCATGCTCAAGTCTATTCGGATAATGCTTGCAATTGTAGCATACCATAACTATGAGATCTGGCAAATGGATGTCAAGACTGCCTTCCTCAATGAAAATCTTGAGGAAGAAGTCTATATGACTCAGCCAGAGGGATTTGTCTCAAGTAGGAGAGCAAATTAGGTATGCAAGCTGAATAGATCATATATGGATTAAAGCAAGCATCGAGGAGCTGGAACATCCATTTTGATGAGATAGTCAAATCATTTGGCTTTATCAAAAATATGGATAAACTTTATGTGTACAAGAAGAGTAGTAAGAGTGCTATTATCTTCTTGATCTTGTATGTGGATGACATACTGCTCATTGAAAATGATATCCCGATATTGCAATCAGTCAAGACTTGGCTATCACAAAAATTTTTTGTGAAAGACTTGGGAGAAGCATCCTATATACTTGGTATAAAGATCTATAGAGATAGATCGAAAAGGATGCTAGGCTTGTCTCAGTCTAGGTACATTAACCTTGTGTTGAAGAGGTTCAACATGGAGGAAAATAAAAGAGGTTACTTGCCCATAGGTCATGGCATATAACTCTTTAAGAAGATGTCTCCTAAGATACCTGAAGAAAGAAATAGAATGAGTTCTATTCCTTATGCTTCGACAGTAGGATCAATAATATATGCTATGTTATGTACCAGACCTGATGTGGCTTATGCCTTGGCATTGTAAGCAGATTTCAGGCTGATCCTGAGGAGGATCATTGAAAAGCTGTGAAAAATATACTCAAATACTTGAGAAGAACTAGAAATATTTTTCTAATATATGATGGATTTGATTTAAAACTGAAAGATTATATCGATTCTAGTTTCCAATCTGATCTAGATGATAGCAAATCAATATCTGGATATATGTTCATCTTGTATGGTGGTGCAGTAAGTTAAAAAATTACAAACAGCAAACTGTTGCTGACTCGATCACTAAGGCTGAGTATATTGCTATAAGGCTGCTAAGGAGGCCGTCCGGATGAAGAAATTCATCATAGAGTTAAGTGTGGTTCCAGAGATTGAACAATTAGTGCTCTTTATTGTGATAATACTGGAGCAGTTGCTCAAACCAAAGAACCAAGGTCTCATCATAAATCCAAGCACATCCTAAGACGGTTCCACCTCATTTAGGAGATAGTAGAAAGATGTGATGTGATCATAGAGCGAGTTGACATCAAGAACAATATAGTGGATCTGTTCACTAAGGCCTTATCAATGCAGCAGTTTGACTGCCACTTTGATAACATGGGTATTAAGTATAGGGGCGATTGGCTTTAGTGCAAGTGGAGATTAAAAGAATTATATCCTACAAGCCAATCGCATATGGAATGCGATAGGGTGTTTATTGTAATTTATCTTCTAAACTCATGTAATTGACATTAATATTATTAATAAAATTAATATTTTTGATTTATTATATGTTGCATCTTATTAATTTTAAGATTATAATGAAATTCATAGGTTTGGACAATGATTTTAGGACCATGATGAGATCACGCCAGTGAGATCTAAATTCTTGATAGTCCTGATCTAAAATATTTCTAGTCATTGGTACATTGAGTTAGAGATCAATGATACCGATAAGACTGGCATATCCTATGTATGCTCAGAAATGAGGGTGGTTGATCTCACAACCACTTGTGTGATGATACTAATACAAGGATATGGGTGCTCATTAGAGAATGAGTTCACTAAATTGACCTACGAGAGAATAATCAGATGGAGTTTATTTAGATGTCAACTGATAATTCTCTAGTGGGAGTTGTGTAAGTGATCTTTTGACCTAAGATTACCATGGTACCTTGTGTACATGGATCCATATTTTGATTCACTACCTAATTTGATCCTGATCCTTATATGGGGTGTTCTGGATATAGTGAAGTGTGTATGAAGGTTGTGAGTGATTAATAAGAGATCAGTCACTCTTAATAAGGGGAGCAAACATCCTATGTGATCTCATAGGATGATGATTCTAGAAGTCTTTAGTCAAAGTAGGGTGATAATTAGAAAAAAATTTTAATATATCATCAACTGAATCATCACCTTCAGATCGAGATACATAAAATAAGTGATTGGATTTGACATATTTTTATACCCATAGCTCATCTGGGATATTATTTGACTGAAAGATTGAATTACACGAAAACTTACCACTGAAGGGTATTTTGATAATTTTTCATCAAAATTTTAAATCTTTTGGATAGTCATGACATGTTGCTAGACATCAATCTTAACTTGTGACTTGACAAAAATTGAAAAATTTGATTCTGAAATCAATTTAAAAGAGTCCAAGTTGATTGAGACTCTTCAAGTGACCTAATCTCATCGGATTAGGATTACGTTGAAATTCTGGATGCACTGCTGGCTAGATTTGAAACCCAATAGATCACACACTTTAGGATTTGATCTTGATCAAATTTAATTAGAGTTTAATATAAATTTTATAGGTTAATTTGATATGCTAGCACATTGTATTAACCCAAGTTCCCAAATTGGTTTGGTTCAAAGTATTTGAGCTAACCTAGACCAGTTGGTTTTGACCTAATGGGATTGGATCAATTTGGATTGGATCCTTATCCAACTTAGACTAGTTTCAAGTGAAGAAGGACTCCTCCATATTCACCAAAAATCACACAAAAATATAATTGGCGTCCACCTCAAATCAGCATGAGAAATAAAGAGTCCTTCTTAAAGAAGGCTCTTTATTAAACACATTGCCTTAGAAGATAAATCAGAAATCCTATGTTTTGATGTCAAAAATTAATAAAATTTTTATGACACATAGAGAAGGGAGAGTCCTTCTACTCCAAATATTTGACTTGCTAAAAATTTATTCGATGAATTTATTTGGTGCGTGGGAATTTGGAGCACCAAAAGTTGGTGCCCCTTCATCCCATGTAACATCCCCTGGTCTCTTATTTATAGGGGATGCCAAAATGGCTTCTGATTGAGATTTTTGGATAAGTAGAGAGAAAGATGTTGAAATCATAAGAAAAAATTGAAAAAATTTAAAAAAAAAAATTGAGTGGCAAAAGTTGCTATAAGGGTGGTGAGATTTTCAGTAAGTGTTGCTGGAGTGTCCTAGGATTTGATTTTTCTATGTGTTAGAGCCAAAAATTAAATCTTAGATTGTATGATATCTAAAGAATTTATTCTTGGTGTCATTTTGGTGGTAAGATCAAAAGTAACTGGACTTTAGTGCGATCATGACATAAGTTTGAAGCCGGTAGTGTTCTTGAGAAGATAAAGCTGCGGCTGCGCATCGATTAGGAAGGACCTTGGCCAACTTTCATATGGATCACCATTGGAGGACTTCTACCTTGGGATCTTATGGAGAACACCAATATGCCACTTTTTTATTTTGGTTAAAGTATAATATTCTATCTCTTTGCATGCTTGAATTTACTTTGATCATGTTCGGTAAGGTGATTATAAGGTTTTGGATTCGGTTCGATAGTTTTATTTGATAAAGCTAATGATTTGAGTATTTTAAAAAATTTTAAAAATTATTTTTTACTGCATGGTCGGAACCCAACAAATCATCTTTTGCTAGAAAAGGTGAACGAGCCAATGATGTTCTAAATCTGATGCATACTGATGTATTGGATCTATGAACATATTTTTCATAAATTTAAATTATTTAAATTATTGAAATAATTTTTTAATAAGATAGAGAAATGAATTGGAAAGAGCATTAAACTCTTTGATCATCCAAAAAGGAGAATACCTTTTCGATGAGTTTTTGACATATCTAGAAGAGAATAGATTCTCTTTTATTGAAATTGACTTTGTTAGACATAGTTCGATCCATGATGGAGTTTACAAGTCTGCCAGTCTTCTTTTAGAGTTATGCTTTTGAGACTTCTTGTTATGTTCTGAGCTGGATTCTGAATTAACAGTCACATATGGACTAGGCGTTAGCCGATACTTTCTTATCTTAGTGTTTGAGAGTATTCAGTTTATGTCGAGTATTTACAAACCGATTAGCTTAGATCTTGATCCTATATGTATTATTTTGTAGGATAACCTCAAAGAATCTAGGGGATATAACTTCTGTCATGCTAAAGAACAAGAGTTGTTCGATATTTCTTTCAGAAAATGAGTGCCTTGGTAAAGGAACTAATGCCTTTAATGAGAAACTTATGAAGTTTGATAGATAGAAAAACCGACACAATCTAGTGAACCCATAGAATCAAATTTGATTAGATCAAACTCAGAATCTATTGTAAAAGCACTATTAAGGAGATCCGATAGAGTACCGCATCCGTCAGATAGATACTTCAATTTCTTATTCTGGGATGTGATCCTGTTGAACTCGATGAGAACAACAAAGATCTGATCATCTATATGGATGCCATACAGAAGTTCGACTCTGATTAATGGCTTGGAGCCATAGAGTCTGAAATGAAGTCCATAATGATCAATGGTGTATGGACACTCATTGATCCACTCAAAAGGGTAAAGCCTATAAGGTGTAAGTGGATCTTCAATAGGATCAGAGAGCACAGACGAGAAAGTGGAGACCTACAAAGTCAAACTTTGAGCCTAAGGATATCATCAATGTTATGGTATTGACCATAGCGAGATATTTTCTCTTGTGGTAATGTTAAATATTTCAAAATTGGAACGTGCATTTTGATAAGTGATCAAAATGCATAGTTTCATTGAGAATGAAGAAGAATCCTGCAAATACAAATGGGTTAATAGTTCTGTGAGTTTATTTTTTATTTTGTATATGAATAAAATTTTTTAATCAGAAATGATATTCCTTATATTATAGGAAATAAAAGTTTTGCTGTTATCATTGTTCTCCATAAAGGACTTGAGAAAAGTATCTCTCATCCTAAGGATGAAGATCTATAGAGATAGATCTAAAAAGATGCTTGGCTTATCCCAGTCCAAATACATAGGGTGTTTATGAGTAGAATTTATTCTATCATATACATCATGTATGAGATCGGATATGGAATACTCATTAGGATAGTGAGTGGATACGTGCAAGATCTGGATGAAAATCACTGGAAGATCATCCTTAAGTATTTGAGAAATACTAAGAACTGATGACTTGGTTATAGAAAATATGACTTAAAACTTGTAGATTATGACTCTAATTTTTAATTGGATATAATAATAGCAAGAATATGTCAGAATACATCTTTATCCTAAATAATAGAGTAATCTGCTGCAAAAGTTTCAAGCGGAGCAATATAGCCAAAATTCAATTGCGAGGCAGAATGTATTGCAACATTCGATGCTTGCAAGAAAGCTATGTGATTGTACAGGTTCACTGACAAGCTAGGAGTAGCACTCTCCGATGATGGTCCTGCTGTATTGTACAGCACCAGAGCCATAGTTCATCCCAAGGAGCCGAAGTCCCATTAGCTTACTAAGAATTTTACATCGCTACCACTTTATTCAAAAATTCTGTTAAGGTGACATCAATCTTTAAAAGATCGATGGAAAGGAGAATTTGACCAATCCATTTACTAAAATCTCAATATCTAGGAGTTCTGAGATGATAAATTGAAGATGGGTATATGATACTATACTGATTGACGTTAGTCTAAGTGGGAGTTGTTAAAAAATATGTCCTAAAGCCAATCGTTTGATGATTATGCTAATTATAAATGTATGTGAATTGATAAATAATAAAAGTCATTTGACTTTTTTCATTACAAGGTTACATCTTCTAACAAACTTCTATATTGTGATGAAATCCTTAAGACTATTTTGATCGATAAAGGAGAATTTATTGCGTAGTCCTTAAATTGATTCACGACCAAATGATACGCTATTACTATGATGATAGTGATATCAAGTGTAGGTCATTGTATGCCATATACGTTGGTTGTTCTCATAGCCAAATGGTGTGGAGAACTAGTATGGCATGCAGATGAGATGTAAGAGTATATCATCACTAAATGTGACCAACTACGGAGCACTCTGCTGTCAAGGATAGCTCACGAAGGGTATGGGTATAAGTATCTCTCCGACCTAAGATCACCACGATGACTTACAAGCAACTCACTATACTTTGGTGCCAAACTAACTGAGTTTCTAATTCAGTAACGGAAGATTTTGGATATAGTCAAGTACTTGTCAAGTCAGTACATGAGTCAAGATGGGATTGACCTCTCCGAATTAGTAGAGTTAATATATCAATGTATTTAATTTAGCAAAACCTAGACTCAAATAATCCATGTAATGAATTTGAAAAATTAAAATATAATGTGGATGACTTATCTAGGATTGACAGTTAAATCTTAAGTTATCCTCAAATATTAGGGTCAAAGAGATGAATTATACGGTAACCATACGTCAATAGATTCTTGAATGTAGCTTCTGTTGGAAAATATGTCCCAAAATATTGACGGTTGAGCAACCAAGTATTGTAATTGATTTGTTAATAAATAAAATATATTTGGCATCTTCATCATAAGCTTTCATCTTCTAATGAACTCCGTTGTTATGATGAAGTCCTTAGGACTATTTAAGTTCGATAAAGAGAGGATTTATCGATTAGTCCTTAAAACTGTTCACGACCAAATGATAAGCTGTTAATAAGGACGACAGCTTCTATCGAGCATAGGTCGCTGTAGGCCGTATGGGTTGGTTGTCCTCTTAACCAAAGAGTGTGAGATACTGGTATGGCATACAGGTGAGATGTAAGGGTACATCATCATTGAACATGACCAACTCCAAAGCATTCTGCTATCGAGAATGTCTTTGATGGGATATAGGTATAAGTGTCCCTTAGACCTGAGATCGCCTCAGTGACTTGCAAGCAACTCACTGTGCTTTGGTACTGGACTAACTGAATTTCTAATTCAGAGATGGAAGGCTTCTGGGCACAGTCAAGTACTTGCGAAGTCAGAGTATGATCGAGATGGGATTGACCACTCCAAGAGTTGGAGAAGAATGAGTCGCTGTATTTCAATTTAGCAAAACCTTGGCCAGGATAATCCATCAGATGGATTTGATATTTTGAAATACAATGTGGACAACCTGATCAGAGTTGACAGTTGAACTCTGGGTGTCCTATGATCATTTTGGTCAAGGGATGAATTATATGAAAACTATATCCGCATGGGTTCTAAGGATGTTGTTCTACACATTCGACCTATCCGGTGTCGGGTACCATTGCTAGATGGTCACTTTGATTGATATAAAATTTATTTCTATGCTACCGGCTTAGGTTCAGACCTATGAGTCACACACATTAGAGTTCATGATCCGATCGGATGGTTGATCAACGATTAAGAATCGTTCTAGGGTTAAATGATCAATACGATTGAATTTAACCCAGTGCAAGTGTTGCAGGAGGATCGATTAGCAATTCGATTGCTAATTGACTTAATTTGATTAAACCAATGGTTGAGATTAAGTTTAATTAAATATAATTTAATTAAATTTAGTTTGGGCTTGATTGGATCAAGTCCAATTGGTTTATTGAATAAGCCAAGTGCAAGAAAAAACTAGTCCTAGTTTAACTAGGACTTGGGTCAATCTAATTTCTAATTTGATTAGAAAATTAAATCAGATTTAAATCTAATTTAATCTGATTAAATTAGGTTTTTAATTGGGTTAAACCTATTTTAATTGGGTTGATCTAATTTTAGTTTGATTTGGTTTGGAAAACCAAATTAAAACAAGTCATAAGATAGAATCCTAGTAAGACTAGGATTCCACCTTGCACCACATAAGCCTTCCCCACGCCCTCTCTCTCATTCAATGCCAATCTCTCTTATTTTGTGCGACAAAAGCCCTCTCCCAGGTCTCTCCACATTCACAAAAGGTCTCCTCTCTTCTTTCTTACATGGAAGGTGGTTTGGATCAAATCAAAAAGGAATAAGTTTGAATTTCGAATTCTACGAGATAGAGTTTTAGAAATCCAAAACTCTTTCAATTTTGCACCGAATTTATCCAAATTTTTTTTGAATTTTTGTGATTTTAGGGTACATATTGTGCACCCTTTTCTGTAATCCATGCATAAAAATATGGAGGAGGTGCTCAAGAGTTGGGCGCCCCTTAACTTGCCATGTTTGGATAAGCCTTAACTAGGTATTTGACCTAGACAAGGACTCTATCATATCTCTCTATATAAGAAGATTTTCTTCATAAAATTTTTGAAGAAGATAGAGATTTAAGAGACTTTGCTCCATCTAAAAATTAGAGAGAAAGACCTTTGGGTCATGGAGATATAAAAGACACAAGTTAGGGTGTCTAGAGAGAGAAACGAGAAGAAGAAGAGGGTCTTCTTCTAGGGTTGTTTGTTTTCATATCTTTCCTCCCTCCATCTTGAGTTTCCTGAGAGCGTCTCAGATCTGAAACTCCTCCTTCTACTTTTCATCTTTGGAAGAGTCCAAATCAAGAAGAAGGAGGCACCTGATCAACCATCAAAGAAGGATCAGCACAGTACTAGCATACTGTGCTGATTTCCTGAAGCAGGACTTCTGATCGAGATTCGTGGGCTCGTGTGGATGACTCCTAGAGGCCGGATGCATGTGTAGCTTGCAACATCATCCTCAAGCCCGGATCAGCGAGGTTAGAACGTCTAACTTGCAAGGTAATAGATCTGATCTATTATTTAATACATACATTAGATGTAGTATAGAAACATGTTGATATGATCAACATGTAGTTCATGCTATATTTATATATTTTAATTTTTAATTTAATACTATATAATAATCATGTAATAAAATCTTAAATCTAGGATTCTCTAATTTTAGAAAATAAATTTTGATTTATTTTAGTCTTCCGCTGTATGATCTTGAAAAAGTTTCAAGATCTAACCCTGAAATCCTAGATCTGGTTCCTACAATTGGTATCAGAGCCAGGTTCTTTATTACATGATTATTTATACATACTTAGATTATTTTTTAGATTAAATCTAATTTATAATCTGATTATTAAATCTAAAATTAAAATTTTAGATCAATCACGAACTGCAAGGTTGTCCTGCTGTAAGGTTTACCCCTTATAGTGCAAAGGTTGTCCTAGTTTGTGTAGATCTATCTTTAATCATAAATTTGTTAGATATGATCTAGATTAAATTTATAATTTATTAGATTTAAAAGATATTTAAATCTAAAATAAAATCTCTTTGTTAATAATTTTTGTGCAAAAAAATTGTTTAAAGTTGAAATTATTTCAATTACATGAACCTGTTTAGATTAGATCTAAAGTAGTTTCATATTTATTTCACTTGTATCTTGATTATGAATCAAACATGCAATATGGTTGGTAGAATCATATTGTAAAATTATTTTATAAATATGAAAATTATTTTTTGAAAAGTCGAACCCAACCCTCAGCCCAAAACTTAATTAAGAATTAAGAAGTTGTTTGATTAGGTTCTAGGATTGTGAATTGAAGAACCTAAGACATAAATCATAACACATTGGGTTAATGGGTTAGTGAAATTAGGTCCATTAATTGGGTTAGACCTATGGTTAGATTAAAGATGGACTTAATTAGAGAATTGACTAAATCTAATCAATTGTTGTCTTAGATTAGGTCAAGGATTCTCTAGATCAATTACAATAGTTGTAGTTGGTCAAGTCCATGTCTTTAACGAGAACCAAATGGATTTGATTCTTGGCTAAGCGGTCTAGCACGAACTGTTAGGTTGATCTAATCAAAACTAATTAAACCAGTTGGTGTCTAAGGTAAACCAGACCGGTGGTTTTTAATTGGGAGCCGCTTACCTGGCCATTTCTGATGGTGTCTAAGGCAAGCTTTGGCAGACCCTCCCACTGATCGAACTTACCTGGCCTCTTGGTGAAATTATATTTTGATCGGATCACTTGACTATTCGAGCTGACCCATGTCAGCTAGGTAAATCAGTGTGACTGATTTAGGTGCTCCTAGACCAGCCCTTTTAATGGTCTCCCTTAAGCTGACTTGGTGAAGCCAGTGGGAGGATCATGATAAGCTGGTTCATCTGACCTTATCCTCTATATTATTTAAATCTCTAAAATTATTAGGTCCTTAAAATGATAAAGTTATGGAGATAACTGAGTCATAGCCTCCCATTAAGGTGTTTGATAATGAGTCCATTAACTCAATAATCATTGCAGACCCAAAGGCCTGGTGCTTGTTGACTAATGAAATTATCACTCATCATATGACGACTTGGAAGTGTCTCTCTAATGATGGTTAGGTGAGCCAACCAAAGTTGGGCTTAATCATTCGTTGGTTAGATACACCAAGTATGATCATGTTAATGGTTGGACCTAACCGGATCCTTACAGTGGAGGCCAAAGCCTACTGATTAGGTTTCTGGGGCAAAATTAAAATTACTAGAAATTGTTTAGAGAAATAATTGGTTATGAACCTACCCTTAGATGTACATGGGTTGGCCAACCAAAGTTGGACTTGTGTGCAGTCTAAGTGGATTCTAGTACCCACTAAGGAATTAGGGTAATTCCTTGAATTGGAGGTAGAGGCTACCAATTCGAATAAAATAGTGAGAGAAACCTTTTGATTAAAGTCTAAATCTTTAGGTTTAATGAATCAATTACTAATTAGGTTATGGTTCTCTTTGTGCAAATATGGCCACTTCCCTATCGCTCCGATCATTGTTGGACCATGATAAGTTGGTGGGACCCAACTTCGATAGCTGGTATCGAAAGTTGAAGATAGTCTGGAGCATGAATGGATCCTATATGTGATAATGGATCCTACACCTGAGGAGCCAGCTGCCAATGCACGTGGAACAGTCAGAGACACTTACCAGAAGTGGCTCAGTGACCGGACCATGGTGCGCTATATCATGCTGGCTGCCATGAGCGACAAGTTCAATCACAGATTCGAGATGGCTCAGCCAAAGAACATGCTTCAAGTGTTGGAGGATGCCTTTGGCACACCCGATGATGTAGAGAGGTACAAGACTAGTTGTGCCATCTTCAACGCCAAAATACGGGATGGTGCCTCTGTCACTGGTCATGTATTGTACATGATCGAGCTGATGGAACGATTGAGCAAGCTCGGCTTTCCCTTGCATGAGCAGCTTGGGAAAGATGCAATACTGAACTCGCTGCCCAAGTCTTATCTCCTATTCCTCACTCATTATAGAATGACAAAGCCTGAAGAGAACTACCACGGGTTACTGGGGTTGCTTCAGAACTTTGAGAAGGATCACCAACTTCACAAGGAGTCGGTAAACTTAGTGGGAGGTTCGTCTTCTGGTTCTCGATCTTTTGAGAAAGGGAAGAAGAATAAGAAGAAAAAGTGAAGAAGGTGCATGTTCAGGCTAGGACATCAGTGCAGGGCCAGACCAGAAAGATCAAGCCCGATAAGAGTCTATTCTACTAGCAAGCACCCTAGATTAGATAGTGTGTCAGATATCTACTTATGGCACTGTAGGCTAGGTCATATAAACAAGAACAGAATAAACAGGTTGACTCAAGAGGGAATCCTCGAAGTCAGTGATTGTGAATCACTTCCAACCTGTGAGTCCTGTCTTCTTGGTAAAATGACCAAGTCGCCTTTTACTGAAAAAGGTGAGAGAGCTACTGAGCTCTTGGGCCTAGTACATATTGATGTATGCGAGCCCATGAGCACAGGTGCTAGAGGTGGATATTTCTACTTCATAACTTTCACGGATGACCTATCCCGATATGGATATGTCTATCTAATGAAACATAAGTCGGATTCATTTGAAATGTTCAAACGATTCTGAAGTGAAGTAGAAAAATAAATTAGGAAGAGTATTAAAACTCTTCGATCTGATCGAGGAGGAGAATACCTTTCTAGTGAGTTTCTCACATATCTAAGAGAGAATGGATTCTCTCCCAATGGACTCCTCCAAGAACACCACAGCATAATGGTGTGTCTGAAAGGAGGAATCAGACTCTGTTAGACATGGTCCGATCCATGATGGGTTTTTGCTAGCTTGCTGATATCCTTCTGGGGATATGCACTCGAATCGGCCTGTTATCTGTTAAATAGGATTTCAAGTAAGTCTATAATTAAGACTCCATATGAGATATGGACGGGACGTAAGCCAGCACTTTCACACCTTAGGGTCTGGGGGTGCCTGGCCTATGTCAAACGATTAGTCACAGACAAACTTGGACCTAGGTCTGACAAATGCTCATTCATAGGGTACCCTAAAGAGACAAAAGGATATTTTTTCTACCATGCTGATGAACAAAAGGTGTTCGTCAGTCTTAAGACAATCTTTTTAGAAAAGGAGTTCCTTGGTGAAGGAATCGTTGCCTCTAAGGTTGAACTTGATGAAGTTCAACAGGTAGAAGGACCGACACCAATAGCTGAACCTGAGTCGGATATGATTAGATCAGATCCGAAGCCCAATGTACCTGCACCATTAAGGCGATCCGGTAGAGTACCACATCAGCTGGACAGATACTATGGTTTCTTGGTCCGGGACGGTGATCCCATCGAACTTGATGAGAATAATGAGGATCCGATCACCTATATGGATGCAATGCAGAAACCTGATTTCGAAAAATGACTTGAAGCCATGAAATCCAAAATGGAGTCCATGAAGGTCAATGATGTATGGACATTGGTTGACCCACCTGAAGGGGTTAAACCCATTGGGTGTAAATGGGTCTTCAAAAGGAAGAGAGGTGCAGATGGAAAGGTGGAGACCTATAAAGCCCATCTGGTCGCCAAGGGGTATCGTCAACGTTATGGTATTGACTATGACGAGATGTTTTCCCCTGTGGCAATGCTCAAATCCATTCGGATAATGCTTGCAATAGCTGCCCATCTGGATTATGAGATCTGGCAGATGGATGTAAAGACAGCTTTCCTGAATGGAGAGCTGACCGAAGAGGTGTATATGATACAACCTGAGGGGTTTACATCCACAGATGAGTCCAAGGGGTGCAAGCTTCAGAGATCCATTTATGGACTGAAGCAAGCTTCTCGGAGTTGGAACATGCATTTTGATAAGGTGATCAAAACGTATGGCTTCATTAAGAATGGAGAAGAGCCCTACATCTATAAATGGGCAAATGGTCCAGTTGTGGTATTTCTTGTCTTGTACGTGGATGACATTCTCTTAATCGGAAATGACATCCCCGCACTACAGGGAATAAAAGTTTGGTTGTCATCACAGTTCTCCATGAAGGACTTGGGTGAAGCATCCTACATCCTAGGGATGAAGATCTATAGGGATAGATCTAAAAGGATGTGTTGGGTATAAAATACCCACAGCCGAAATCCTCAGCAGAACAGCTTCGTCCGGACTCCTACGGGAGCCGGGCTCCGAAATCCTCAGTAGAACAGCTTCGCCCGGACTCCTACGGGAGCTGGGCTCCGCCATCGACAGCAGAACAGCTTCGCCCGGACTCCTACGGGAGCCGGGCTCCGCCATCGACAGCAGAACAGCTTCGCCCGGACTCCTACGAGAGCCGGGCTCCGCCATCGACAGCAGAACGGCTCCGCCCGGACTCCTACAGGAGCCGGGCTCCATCATCGACAACAGAATGGCTCCGCCCGGACTCCTACGGGAGCCGGGCTCCACCATCGACAGCAGAATGGCTCCGCCCGGACTCCTACGGGAGCCGGACTCCATCATCGACAACAGAACGGCTCCGCCCGGACTCCTACGGGAGCCGGACTCCATCATCGACAATAGAACGGCTCCGCCCGGACTCCTACGGGAGCCGGGCTCCACCATCGACAGCAGAATGGCTCCGCCCGGACTCCTACGGGAGCCGGGCTCCACCATCGACAGCAGAATGGCTCCGCCCGGACTCCTACGAGAGCCGGGCTCCATCATCGACAGCAGAACGGCTCCGCCCAGACTCCTACGGGAGCCGGGCTCCATCATCGACAGTAGGACGGCTCCGTCCGGATCCCTGCGGGAGCCAGGTTCCACCCGGACTCCTACGGGAGCCAAGCTCCGACCTCAGTCTCCGACCTCAGTATCAGCTGCTGGAGCCAGACTCCATCCACAACCTCGACCGAAAGGGGGACTCCTCCCGGACTCCTACAAAGGCCGAACTCCGACCACTGTCGAGCCTCGATCAACAGATCAGCTTCTTTTGGCAGATCATGATAACAACCATGATCCTGTTCCACTTCCTGTAGCGGATTTCGTGCGGCTCCGTCACCCCCTGCGGCGGACCCATTACTCTCTGACAGGCTGTGTCAACAGCTATGATGCTGCTCCACTCCCTGCGGCAGGTGCTGCACGATCCCACTACTCGCTGACAACTAGCGGCAACGGATGCCGCTCCACTACCTGCAACAGGCCCTACGTGGCGGGCTATGACGATGGCCACATGTCTGCTCCACTATCTTTCGTAATCAATTCCCCTGACCATGGGCGGCCCACTACCAGGCGATTACAAACGTCGCCATCAATCCATTGCCTCCTCCGCCTATAAAAGGGGGATCCAGATACGTTATTCTTTAAGCTCATTCTTCTTTATCTCAAAACTCTGCTAAATTCTCCGTTCGAGCACTCCATTCTTGTTGAGGCAGAGAACTGACTTGAGCATCGGAGGGTCTTGTCGGAGCAACCCCACCTCCGGTTTAGACTTCCCTTGCAGGTCCCGGCGGCGACCGCGGCTTCCCCGACTCCAGCTTCTCCGGCGCAAGCGGATTTTTGCACCAACAGGATTGGCACTAGAAGGAGGGCGTGAACCTTCGCAGCACCCTTGTTCTTGAAGGAGCGCTCAACGGACCCACTTCCGGCCATCTTTTCCGACACCCAATCTTCTTTTCCCCGTCCGATACCCTCTCGCAAGGTTTCTGCACGACTACCTCCGGCTCTGGTCGCCGACAAAGGGTGGCCAGGTGACCAGTCCCAGCCAGATTCCGTCAATGTCATCTCGGGGGAATCCCGGCAGGAGGCAATCAGCACATCAGCTGCGCCCCTCAAGCGGCACAAAGTTGAAGAACCCGTAGCCTTCACTGAAGAAGACGCCCAGGGAGTCTAATTCCCTCATAACGATGCGGTCGTAGTTTCCTTGAACATAGCAAATTATGACGTCCGTCGCATTCTTGTCGACAACGGAAGTTCGGCCAACATCTTATTCTACAGTGCCTTTTCGAGAATGGCCACTCTTGGCGATCATTTAAGGCCGATTTGCTCCCCCTTGATAGGGTTTACTGGTGACGCCGTTCCAACGGAAGGAATGATAGCTTTAACTGTGACCGCGGGTCAGCATCCAAAGCAGTCCAGAGCCCTGGTGAATTTCCTGGTGGTAAAGGTGCCATCTGCCTACAATGCAATTCTTGGCCGACCCGGCCTCAATGCCCTCAGAGCCGTTGTTTCGACCTACCATTTGAAATTGAAGTTCCCCACCAGCAAGGGGATCGGAGAAGTCCGGGGAGACCAAGCGCTGGCCAGGCACTGCTACAACATCGCCCTGCAAAGGAGCGATCAAGCGGACCTCTGTCCGGTCGACGGGTTGGATGCACGCGATGACCTCACTGAAGAGAGGGGCGGTCCGATCGAGGACCTAATACCAATTCCTTTGAATGATGGGAATGCGGAGCATGTGGTGTTAATTGGCTCCAACCTGGAGGAGGGGGTGCGGATGCATCTCGTGGATTTCCTCCGAAGGAATGCGGACGTTTTCGCATGGGTCCCGACGGATATGCCGGAGATTGACACAGAGGTCATGGAGCATCATCTGGCGGTCGATCCTAAACATCGACCGACAAAAGAAAAAATCCGGAGTCATGCCCCGGAGAGGCAGAGGGCAATAGCTGAGGAAGTAGATAAACTTCTCAAGGCCGGATTTATCAAGGAGGTCAACTACCCTGAGTGGATCTCCAATGTTGTCTTGGTCAAGAAAGCAAACGGCAAGTGGAAGATGTGCATCGACTTCAAAAAGCTGAATAAGGCTTGCCCAAAAGACAGCTACCCCCTTCCCAGGATCGACCAACTGGTGGACGCTACCTCGGGCCATGAGCTTCTTACTTTTATGGACGCGTTCTCCGGCTTTAACCAGATTAGAATGGCATCGAAAGATGAAGAAAAGACAGCTTTTATCACTAATCGCGGCCTTTACTGCTACAGGGTTATGCCGTTCGGCCTCAAGAATGCGGGCGCAACCTATCAATGACTGGTGAACAAAATCTTCAAAGAGCAGATTGGCCGAAACATGGAGGTTTATGTGGACGATATGCTCGTAAAAAGCAGGTCTTCCAGAAATCATGTCGCCGACCTCGAGGAGACCTTTGGCGCTCTTCGAAAGTATAGAATGAAGCTGAACCCGACCAAATGCGCCTTTGGGGTAACCTCAGGAAAGTTCCTGGGCTTCATGGTATCGGGGCGCGGGATCGAGGCCAATCCGGAGAAAATTTGCGCCATCCAAAATATGATTGCCCCAAGGTCGATCAAGGAGGTTCAGTGCCTCACAGGAAGAGTTGCGGCTCTTAATCGCTTTGTCGCGAGGTCGGCCGAACGATGTTTGCCCTTCTTTCAAACCCTCAAGCAACCGAAGAACTTCTGTTGGACCTCTGAATGCCAACAGGCATTCAAAGAATTAAAGAGCTACCTTAGCTCGTCCCCACTGCTGGCGAAGCCCGAGCCTAAGGAGGAACTATTTTTGTACCTGGCAGTCTCTCCCACAGCCCTTGCAGCTGTCCTTGTTAAAGAGGAAATGAAAGTCCAGCGACCGGTCTACTACATTAGTCGCGTGTTGAGGGACGCCGAGACCAGGTATACTAAATTAGAAAAACTGACCTACGCCTTGTTGATTGCAGCTCGGAGACTCCGGCCTTACTTTCAAGGGCGCACGGTGACGTTACTCACCGACCAACCAATCAAGGCGGTTTTACACCGAGCTGACACCTCTGGGAGAATGGCGAAATGGGCAATCGAGCTCACAGAATTCGACATCAACTACAAGCCTAGACCGGCAATAAAGGCCCAAATATTGGCAGATTTCATAGTAGAATGCACCATCCCCGAGGAGGCCGAACCTGAGCAAAGCAAAATTGACGGCCTGAAGACTCAACCGAACTCTCCCGACGAAGAGGCCAGTTCCTCCGATAGCTTTTGGACCCTCCATGTGGACGGATCTTCCAACATGGCGGGAGCGAGTGCAGGCCTAATCTTGACCAGCCCGGAGGGAGTCGTTGTGGAGTACGCTCTGCGTTTCGAATTCCCCGCAACAAACAATGGAGCGGAATATGAAGCTCTGATCGCAGGATTGAGGATCGCTAAGGAGCTTGGAATAGATCAACTCCGGGTGCACAGCGATTTCCAACTTGTGGTGGGGCAAGTCAGCGGGAGTTTTGAAGCGCGGAAGGACAGTATGGCCAAATATCTTGAGAAGGTGAAGGAGTTCACCTCTGCCTTTGGCAATTTCGACATCAGGCAAATTCCAAGGTCGGAGAACACCAGAGCCGATCTTCTCTCCAAACTGGCGACATCGGCTCCGATCGAATTGCCAAAAGGCATCCTCTTTGAAGTTCTAAAGCATCCGAGTACGGAGGAACCACGACCCGTAATGGAGATCGACCACGAGCCCAACTGGGTCGACCCACTGATAACCTATCTTAGAGATGGGATTCTCCCCCAGGATGCGAAAGAGGCTCGGAAACTCCGAAATCAAGCCTCCCGGTACATCCTTTATGAGGGCAAATTGTACAAAAGATCATACTCCTTGCCTCTCCTGAGATGCCTCCGACCCTCAGAAGCTGACTACGCTTTATGGGAAGTACACGAGGGAGCCTGCGGAAGCCATTTGGGTGCCAGGTCTCTATCCCACAAGCTACTCCGCCAAGGGTATTACTGGCCGACAATGCATCGTGATTCGATCGAATATGTCAAAAAGTGTGATCGATGCCAGAGATACGCCAACGTCCAGAGACAACCTGCTACCGAGCTCACACCCTTGAGCGCCCCATGGCCTTTTGCGCAATGGGGGATGGATATTCTTGGCCCCTTTCCCATGGTGTCTGGTCAAAGGAAATTCCTCCTTGTAGCAATCGACTACTTCACCAAATGGGTCGAGGCCGAGCCACTAGCCAAAATCACAGAAGCGAAAGTGCAGGACTTCGTCTGAAAATCGATCGTGTGCAGGTTCGGTTTGCCCAGAACCCTAATCACTGATAACGGACGGCAATTCGCGGGAGCCAGATTTGCTGAATTCTGTGAAGATCTAAACATCTCCCACAACTTCACATCAGTGGCCCATCCTCAGGCGAACGGCGAAGCTGAGGTAACTAACAGAACCCTTTTGCAAGAGATTAAGACCAGGCTCGAAAAAGCAAAAGGAACTTGGGCGGACGAACTTTATCATGTGCTATGGGCGTATCGAACCACCCAGAGGTTGCCCACAGGGGAGACTCCCTTTGCTTTAGCCTTTGGTACGGAAGCCGTCATCCCGATCGAGCTTAAACTCCCGTCGGCACGAGTCATGGCATTCGACGAACCCCAAAATGCGCAAAGTCTCAGAGCCAACCTCGACCTACTGGAAGAAAGGTGGGAGGTTGCTCAGGTTCGAATGGCGGCCTACAGACAGAAAGTTGCCCGATATTACAACGCCCGAGTCAAGAACAAGGCATTTAAAGCAGGGGATCTAGTGCTCCGACGAGCTGCTGTCTCACAACCACAAGGCCAGGGGAAGCTTGCCCCAAACTGGGAGGGACCCTATGAGGTCAAAGAAGTAGTCCGGCCTGGAACTTATTATCTTAAGGAGCTCGGAGGAGCCGACCTCCCGCGACCTTGGAGCTCAGAAAACTTACGGATGTACTACCAGTAATCTCATCCTAATCAAAAATACGTGCCCATTTGTCTTGGGACAATTCAAGCAGACGGTATCAAAAACGAGAGGGCAACCTTACAAAAGTCGAAGGCCCGGTTCTTTTAGACCGGATGGGGGGAGAGGCCTTACAATGCCCTAATGTGCCCTCACAGCCCTGTTAGGGACAGGAGGAGAACCTCACCCTAACTTGAGCAAAGTCGAAGGCCCGATTCTTTTAGACCGGATGGGGGGAGAGGCCTTACAACGCCCTAATGTGCCTCCACAGCCCTGTTAGGGACAGGAGGAGAACCTCGCCCTAACTTGAGCAAAGTCGAAGGCCCGGTTCTTTTAGACCGGATGGGGGAGAGGCCTTACAACGCCCTAATGTGCCCCCACAGCCCTGTTAGGGACAGGAGGAGAACCTCGCCCTAACTTGAGCAAAGTCGAAGGCCCGGTTCTTTTAGACCGGATGGGGGGAGAGGCCTTACAACGCCCTAATGTGCCCCCACAGCCCTGTTAGGGACAGGAGGAGAACCTCGCCCTAACTTGAGCAAAGTCGAAGGCCCGATTCTTTTAGACCGGATGGGGAGAGAGGCCTTGCAACGCCCTAATGTGCCCCCACAGCCCTGTTAGGGACAGGAGGAGAACCTCGCCCTAACTTGAGCAAAGTCGAAGGCCCGGTTCTTTTAGATCAGATGGGGGGAGAGGCCTTACAACACCCTAATGTGCCCCCACAGCCCTGTTAGGGATAGGAGGAGAACCTCGCCCTAACTTGAGCAAAGTCGAAGGCCCGATTCTTTTAGACCAGATGGGGGGAGAGGCCTTGCAATGCCCTGATGTGCCCCCACAGCCCTGTCAGGAACAGGAGGAGAACCTCGTCCTGACATGAGCAAAGTGGAAGGTCCGGACTCCTACGGGAGCCGGGTTCCTACGACAAGGAAGACTTCGCCCGGACTCCTACGGGAGCCGGGTTCCGCCGCCAAGAAGGCTTCGCCCGGACTCCTACGGGAGCCGGGTTCCGCCGCCAAGAAGGCCTCGCCCGGACTCCTACGGGAGCCGGGTTCCACCGCCAAGAAGGCCTCGCCCGGACTCCTACGGGAGCCGGGTTCCACCGCCAAGAAGACTTCACCCGGACTCCTATGGGAGCCGGGTTCCACCGCCAAGAAGACTTCGCCCGGACTCCTACGGGAGCCGGGTTCCACCGCCAAGAAGACTTCGCCCGGACTCCTACGGGAGCCGGGTTCCATCGCCAAGAAGACTTCGCCCGGACTCCTACGGGAGCCGGGTTCCACCGCCAAGAAGACTTCGCCCGGACTCTTACGGGAGCCGGGTTCTGCCGCAAAAAAGACTTCACCCGGACTCCCACGGGAGCCGGGCTCTACCGTCAACATCAGTTACAGGACAACTCCACCCGGACTTCTACGGAAGCCAGGCTTTATTTATGACTTTGATTGCAGAAAAACTTTGCCCCGACTCTTACGAGAACCGAGCTACTCCAACTTTCGGAGGGCTTCTCCGTTCGGACTATCAAGGGAGCCGAACTTAGCCCCGACTTCAGCAAAAAAAAAAAAAAAAAAAAAATCCAAGCAAACCTGACAAGTGGGTATCTCCGAACGGCATAAAAGCCGAAAAGGAGCTCGACGAATGACGACCCCACATGAGCTGAAAAGGTCGCCGACGACCTTGGAACGACGTAACACAGACAAAGAGAAGGAAAGAAAAATGAAGAAGTTCGGCAGACAACTATTTAACACAAGATGCAAACAAGGTACTGAAATCACTTTTTCATTTAACAGAAGTACACGTTACAGGACCCGATGGGTCAGGAAAAAAAAGAAGATACACGTCATCGCAAGTCTCGCGAGCACGGTTCGGGCAGGACAAATCGGAGATCACTCCGAGCTACGAACTCCGTCTCTATCCTTCTCAGTCGCATTCTCCAGTGCGTGTAACAGCTCTCGCCCCTCTCGCCTCATTCTGTTCCCGAAGTCCCAACCTTAGCGGGAAAGGGGTGGGATAGATCCTCGGAGGCGGGGGGGACAACGACGGCTGCCACCCGAGATGCTCCGGCAAGGTCGGCATGCGTTACTCCCACCGTCCCCGCAACAAATTCTACTGCCCCACCGTCGACGCCGACCGCCTCTGGTCTCTCGGCCCCGACGGCGTCAAGGATCCCGTCATGGCTTATGACGGCTATTCTGCCCTCTTGACCGGTATCACCCCGCCTTGCTACTTCGAGATTCGCGGGCAGAATAACTTCACCGACCGCCCCCGTTATTAAACCCCTGTTGTTGAAGGAATTCTTCCTTGAGCTCCCTTTAGAACGACAGAAATTCTCACCGACCGCCATTCTCCTCCTCACCTTCCTCCAAACCCTAAAAATTCCCTCAAGAACAGCCTCCCGAGTAGGGGACATGGTGCGAGGGCAGGAGACAAGGACTGGGGCGAGAGAAGCAAAACTCTCAGACGGGAAGAAAGCGCCAGGATGAAGCCACGAAGGGACTGAGGGGTTTAAATAGCCGACGGATCCTGGCGCAGTTTTGGCAGTGTGTATTCCCGGGCCAGCTGATGTGTGCCACGTGTCGTGCTTATCCCCTTCATCGCCATCGAGGGTTGACCGCTCACAAATTCCCGCAGCACGATGCTTGAGATTGCGTTTCAACGGGGATTCCGAAAAGACTCTTCAGATCGCCTTCACAGAAAAGCAGACTCTGACATGCGCGCATTAAATGTCAAAATATCTGGGGGCGGCAGTGCGCAGAATTCGAAGGGGCGATTCCGGCTGTGCGCATCTCTCTCTGTGCGTACTTCCTTCGCTTGAAATTCAAACTCGGAAGTAGGAGGACTGGTGTTGGGTATAAAATACCCACAGCCGAAATCCTCAGCAGAACAGCTTCGCCCGGACTCCTACGGGAGCCGGGCTCCGAAATCCTCAGCAGAACAGCTTCGCCCGGACTCCTACGGGAGCCGGGCTCCGCCATCGACAGCAGAACAGCTTCGCCCAGACTCCTACGGGGGCCGGGCTCCACCATCGACAGCAGAACAGCTTCGCCCGGACTCCTACGGGAGCCGGGCTCCACCATCGACAGCAGAACGGCTCCGCCCGGACTCCTACGGGAGCCGGGCTCCATCATCGACAACAGAACGGCTCCGCTCGGACTCCTACGGGAGTCGGGCTCCACCATCGACAGCAGAATGGCTCCGCCCAGACTCCTACGGGAGCCGGGCTCCATCATCGACAACAGAATGGCTCCGCCCGGACTCCTACGGGAGCCGGGCTCCATCATCGACAACAGAACGGCTCCGCCCGGACTCCTACGGGAGCCGGGCTCCACCATCGACAGCAGAATGGCTCCGCCCGGACTCCTACGGGAGTCGGGCTCCACCATCGACAGCAGAATGGCTCCGCCCGGACTCCTACGGGAGCCGGGCTCCATCATCGACAGCAGAACGGCTCCGCCCGGACTCCTACGGGAGCCGGGCTCCATCATCGACAGCAGGACGGCTCTGTCCGGATCCCTGCGGGAGCCAGGTTCCACCCGGACTCCTACGGGAGCCAAGCTCCGACCTCAGTCACCGACCTCAGTATCAGCTGCTGGAGCCGGACTCCATCCACGACCTCGACCGAAAGGGGGACTCCTCCCGGACTCCTACAAAGGCCGAACTCCGACCACTGTCGAGCCTCGATCAACAGATCCGCTTCCCTTGGCAGATCACGATAACAACCATGATCCTGTTCCACTTCCTGTAGCGGATTTCGTGCGGCTCCGTCACCCCTGCGGTGGACCCATTACTCTCTGACAGGCTGTGTCAACAGCTATGATGCTGCTCCGCTCCCTGCGGCAGGTGCTGCACGATCCCACTACTCGCTGACAACTAGCGGCAACGGACGCCGCTCCACTACCTGCAACAGGCCCTACGTGGCGGGCTATGATGATGGCCACGTGTCTGCTCCACTATCTTTCGTAATCAATTCCCCTGACCATGGGCGGCCCACTACCAGGCGGTTACAAACGTCGCCATCAATCCGTTGCCTCCTCCGCCTATAAAAGGGGGATCCAGATACGTTATTCTTTAAGCTCATTCTTCTTTATCTCAAAACTCTGCTAAATTCTCCGTTCGAGCACTCCATTCTTGTTGAGGTAGAGAACTGACTTGAGCGTCGGAGGGTCTTGCCGGAGCAACCCCACCTCCAGTTTAGACTTTCCTTGCAGGTCCCGACGGCGACCGCGGCTTCCCCGACTCCAGCTTCTCCGGCACAAGCGGATTTTTGCACCAACAGGATGCTTGGGTTATCCTAGTCCATGTACATAGATGCTGTGCTGAAGAGGTTCAGCATGGAGAATTTCAAGAAGGGCTATCTACCGATAGGCCAAGGAATTTCTCTCTCTAAGAAGGATTGTCCGACAACTCCTGAAGATAGAGAGCGTATGAGTAGAGTCCCATATGCTTCAGTCATGAGATCTATTATGTACGCCATGACATGTACAAGACCAGATGTGGCATACTCACTAGGAGTAGTGAGTAGATACCAATCTGATCATGGAGAAAATCACTAAAAAGTGGTTAAAGCCATCCTTAAGTATTTGAGAAATACTAAAGACCAATGGTTGGTTTATGGCGAGTCAGATCTGAAACTTGTGGGGTTCACAGACTCTAGCTTCCAATCTGACCATGATGACAGTAGGAGCGTGTCGGGTTATATCTTTACTCTGAATGGTGGAGCCATCTGCTGGAAGAGTTTCAAGCAACATACTGTGGCAGACTCTGTTTGTGAAGTGGAGTACATCGCAGCATCGGATGCCACGAAGGAAGCTGTGTGGCTGAGAAAATTCATCAACGAGCTCGGAGTAGCACCCTCCCTCGATGGTCTGGTTCTGCTCTACTACGACAGTACTGGTGCCATAGCTCAGGTGAAGGAATCCAAAGCACATCAGCGGATGAAGCACATCTTGCGCCGCTTCCACCTGGTCCGAGAGATCGTGGATCGAGGTGACGTCGACCTTCAGAAGATCGACGGAAAGGAGAACCTGGCCGACCCCTTCACTAAAGCCCTGGCGATAAAGGAGTTCGACAATCACAAGTCGAAGATGGGTATTAGATACTGTGCTTAGTGGCTTTAGGACAAGTGGGAGTTGTTGGGAAATGTGTCCCAAAAAGCCAATCGTCAAGCTGTTGACGGTTGAGCAACCAAGTATTATAATTGATTTGTTAATAAATAAAATATATTTGGCATCTTCATCATAAACTTTCATCTTCTAATGAACTCCGTTGTTATGATGAAGTCCTTAGGACTATTTAAGTTCGATAAAGAGAGGATTTATTGATTAGTCCTTAAAATTGTTCACGATCAAATGATAAGCTGTTAATAAGGATGACAGCTTCTATCGAGCATAGGTCGCTGTAGGCCATATGGGTTGGTTGTCTTCTTAACCAAGGAGTGTGGAGACACTGTATGGCATACAGGTGAGAGTAAGGGTACATCGTCATTGAACGTGACCAATTCCAGAGTATTCTGCTGTCGAGAATATCTTTGATGGGATATAGGTATAAGTGTCCCTTAGACCTGAGATCGTCTCAGTGACTTGCAAGCAACTCACTGTGCTTTGGTACTGGACTAACTGAATTTCTAATTCAGAGATGGAAAGCTTCTGGGCACAGTCAAGTACTTGCGAAGTCAGAGTGTGATCGAGATGGGATTGACCACTCCAAGAGTTGGAGAAGAATGAGTCGCTGTATTTCAATTTAGCAAAACCTTGGTCAGGGTAATCCATCAGATGGATTTGATATTTTGAAATACAATGTGGACAACCTGATCAGAGTTGACAATTGAATTCTGAGGTGTCCTATGATCATTTTGGTCAAAAGGATGAATTATATGAAAACTATATCCGCATGGGTTCTAAGGATGTTGTTCTACACATTTGACCTATCCGATCGTCGGGTACCATTGCTAGATGGTCACTTCGATTGGTATAAAAATTTATTCCTGTGCTACTGGCTTAGGTTCGAACCTATGAGGTCACATACATTAGAGTTTGTGATCCGATCGGATGGTTGATCAACGATTAAAAATCATTCTAGGGTTAAATGATCAATACGATTGACATTTAACCTAGTGCAAGTGTTGCAGGAGGATCGATTAGCAATTTGATTGCTAATTGACTTAATTTGATTAAGTCAATGGATTGAGATTAAGTCTAATTAAATATGATTTAATTAGATTTAGTTTGGATTTGATTGGATCAAGTCTAATTGGTTTATTGGATAAGCCAAGTGCAAGGAAAAACTAGTCCTAGTTCAACTAGGACTTGGGTCAATCTAATTTCTAATTTGATTAAAAAATTAAATCAGATTTAAATCTAATTTAATATGATTAAATTAGATTCTTAATTGAGTTAAGATCTATTTTAATTGGGTTGATCTAATTTTGGTTTGATTTAGTTTGAAAAACCAAATTAAAATAAGTCATAAGATAGAATCCTAGTAAGACTAGGATTCCACCTTGCACCACATAAGCCTTCCCCATGCCCTCTCTCTCATTCAACACCAATCTTTTCTTATTTTGTGTGATAAAAGCCCTCTCCCAGGTCTCTCCCACGTTCACAAAAGGTCTCCTCTCTTCTTTCTTACATGGAAGGTGGTTTGGATCAAATCAAAAAGGAATAAGTTTGGATTTCGAATTTTATGAGATAGAGTTTTAGAAATCCAAAACTCTTTCAATTTTGCCCCGAATTTATCCAATTTTTTTTTGGAATTTTTATGGATTTTAGGGTATACATTGTGCGCCCTTTTCTGGTGATCCATGCATAAAAATATGGAGGAGGTGCTCAAGAGTTGGGCGCCCCTTAACTTGCCATGTTTGGATAAGCCTTGACTAGGTATTTGACCTAGACAAGGACTCTATCATATCTCTCTATATAAGATGAGTTTCTTCATAAATTTTTTGGAGAAAATAGAGATTTGAGAGACCTTTGGTTCATCTAAAAATCAGAGAGAAAGACCTTTGGGTCGTAGGGATATAAAAGACACAAGTTAGGGTGTCTAGAGAGAGAAATGAGAAGAAGAAGAGGGTCTTCTTCTAGGGTTGTTTGTTTTCATATCTTTCCTCCCTCCATCTTGAGTTTCCTGAGAGTGTCTCAGATCTAAAACTCCTCCTTCTACTTTTCATCTTTGGAAGAGTCCAAATCAAGAAAAAGAAGGTACCTGATCAACGATCAAAGAAGGATCAGCGCAGTACTAGCATACTGTGCTGATTTCCTGAAGCAGGACTTCTGATCGAGATTCGTGGGCTCGTGTGGATGACTCCTAGAGGCCGGACGTGTATGCAGCTTGCAACATCATCCTCAAGTCTGGGTCAGCGATGTTAGAACATCTAACTTGCAAGGTAATAGATCTGATCTATTGTTTAATACATACATTAGATGTAGTATAGAAACATGTTGATATGATCAACATGTAGTTCATGCTATATTTATATATTTTAATTTTTGATTTAATACTATATAATAATCATGTAATAAGATCTTAAATTTATAGATTCTCTGATTTTAAAAAATAAATTTTGATTTATTTTAGTCTTCCACTGTATGATCTTGAAAAAGTTTCAAGATCTAATCCTGAAATCCTAGATCTGGTTCCTACAGCTTTGTCATTATCCAACCTATCCGGACATTGGGTCACCATTGCTAGATGGTTACATCGATTGATTCAAGAATTTATTTTTATACTATCGACTTAGATTCAAACCTATGGGGTTATACTCAAAAGAAGTTTTTGACTGATTATGTGGCTGATCAATGATTGAGAATCGTTCAAGAGCTTAATCGTCAATTCGATTGATGATTAACCTTATACAAAAGTTGAAATAAATTTATTCATTAAGTATTAGTAAATTAATAAAAAATTAATTAATAATTAAATTACTAATTAGTTTAATTTGATTGACTAAAAAAGATTAAATAAAATTTAATTGAATTAGATTCAATTAGGTTTGATCCGATTAGGTTATGAGATGACCTAATCATTAAGGAAAAAGTATCCCTGATTTGATTAGGATTTTGGTTCAATCAATTTTTAATTTGTTTGAGATTTGATTAAAATTTATAAATCTAATTAGATTAAATTTTATATATTTTATTTGGGCTAAATCAGATGTGATTTGATTTGGATTCAAATAAGCAAACCTAGAGTCTATATAGGATTGGACTTTTCCTCTCCATGTGCCTCCCACTTTAATGCCAACTTTCTCCATGCTCAAGAGGTTTCTGCATGAGATTTTTTTATAGCAGAGAGATCTTCTCTCTCCCTTTCTCACATCCTCTAATTTGATTTTGATGAAAGAAAGATTTTGAAATTGGATTTCAAAACATTCCTTATCAAGAGAATCTGTTCTTATCCAAATCACTCCACACGCCAACTTATTTTTTTCTTCTTATGTGTATGACAGTTTAAGGAGATTTTTTGTAAAAAATTAGTTGGAGAATTGATTTATCACAAAAAAATATGGGAAGGGGTGTCCCATATTTTTTTGGGCATGTTTTGGTATAGAATTAGAAGAAGGTGTGATATATCTTGAAGGGTCCAAGATTCTTAAGACTCTTCACCCAACCCTATTATATGCCAATAAAAAGAGGTCTATTTTTCACTTTTCAAGAGACCAGAGAATGAGTTCTCTACATTATGGGGCTTTGGGGCATGGTTCTTGGTGTGAAAAAGAGGAGGAAACTCCTTTCTCTTAGGGTGTGCACAAAACCAATCTTCTAGAATTTTTACCTCAAGGTTTGGGAAGAGAGAAAATAGTTTCTTCTCTATCTTTCTTCCACCTCTTCATCTTTTCCAAAAATATATCTTCAACCTCGAGAAATATTTTAGAGATTTGAAGAAGAGATCTAGATCAGCCAAGAAAAAAAAATTTTTACGCAAGCTAGCACTGTCAAGAAGATCGATCAGATCGGAGCTTCGAGTAAACTTTTCATAGAGATCAGACGCATGTGCGACTGTAAGCAACTAGCAAGGATCATTCTTACCATATCTCTCAGCAGTGACGATCATCGATCCATGCTCAAGTATCAAGTTTTGAACTCAGATTAGAAATAGATGTGATCTACTGCTTACATCTATGCATGCAGATTTTATCATATGATTATTTCAGATTTTATATGCAACATATCATATCATAGATTTTAGAGTAGGTTGACTTGATGACTAGATCATATATATATTAAATTAATTTGATTAATTTAATTATCTTTTTCTATAATTTATTTAAAAAAATTTTGAAATACATACATAAAATCACCTACATTCACCAACAACTCACAGCAATGACAATATCAGATCGAGTACACAGCATGGCATACATGAGGCTCCCTATGATTGAGGTATAAGAAATCTTACTCATGCGTTGAATTTTCTCAGATATAGTCGAACACATCATCTTAGAAAGATGAATACCATACCTAAGAGGTAAAAGTACTCTTTTAGAATTTTTTATGCTGAATCTCTTCGACACTTTCTCTATATACAGTTTTTGTGATAAACCTAGCATCCTTTTAGATCTATCCCTATAGACTTTTATTCCAAGAATATAGAACACTTCTCCTAGATCTTTCATGAAAAATTTTTTGGATAACCATCTTTTGACTGTGGTCAGTATGGGAATATCATTCTCAATGAGGAGAATATCATCCACGTACAATATGAAGAATGTTATTGCACTCTCACTGATCCTTTTGTATACATAAGATTACTCTTTCTTCTTGATGAAACCAAACGATTTGATCGCATTATCAAAATAAAGATTCTAATTTTGAGAAGCTTGCTTTAATCCATATATGGACCTTTGTAGCTTGTAGACTCTGTGATCACCATCACCAGATGTGAAACTCAAAGGCTGCTCCATATAGATATCTTCTTCAAGATATCCATTTAGAAAAATAGTTTTTACATCCATCTGTCAGATTTCATAATCATAATAAGCTGCAATAGCAATCAGAGTATGGATGAATTTCAGCATGGCTATAGATGAGAAGATTTTTTGATAGTCAATGCCCTCGCGCTGACTATAACTTTTTACCATGAGCCTAGCTTTATAGATCTCTACTTTATCATCGGCATCTATTTTACTTTTGTAGATCCATTTACACCCAATAGATACTATACTTTTGGATGGATCCACTAAGGTCCATACTTGATTCGAGTGCATCGAGTCAATTTCTGACTTTATTGCATCTAACCATTTCTTGAAATCGATGTCAGTCATCACCTCATCAAAAGTATTAGGATCATCACCATAATCCTTATCTCCTATAAAGAATATTTTCTTTACTTCCTCTGTAAGCATACCCATGTACCTTACAGGAGGTCGGGAGATCCTGCTAGATCTATAAGGTGGTAGAGGAACATCAACTATTGGCTCATGAATAATGAGTTCTTGAGGATCCATATCTCTTTGCTCTTCAGAGACCTTCTCTTCAAGCTAGACAAATCTTCCGCTACCACCATCCTGGATAAACTATTTTTTTACAAATATGACATTCTGACTCACAATCATATTGTGATCTTGTGGAAAGTAGAAGTAGTATCCTATTGATTCTTTTAGATATCTTATAAAATGAGCTATTATAGATCTATCCTCTAATTTATCAGTCATCTGTCTCTTGACATAGGCCGGACATCCTCAAGTCTTAAGATAATTTAGACTTAGATTGTTATCATATTATATCTCATATAGTGTGGTAGGAATAGATTTTGATGGAACCCTATTCAATAGGTTAGGTGAATTGCAGTTAATAAGGCATATCTCCAAAAATATAAGGATAAATCAGTGAAGCTCATCATGGACCTGATCATATCTAATAGGATCCTATTCCTCCTTTTGGATATTTCGTTGAGTTGAGATATTTTGGAAGGAGTCTATTAAGAGACTATACCGTTATCCTTAAGATATCATAAAAATTCGTGACTAAGATATTCACCTCTTCGATCAGATCGAAGAATCTTAATGGGTTTATCTATTTATTTTTCTATTTTATTTTTAAATTTTTTGTACCTTTCAAAGACTTCAGATTTGTATTTCATCAGATACACATATCTGTACCGAAATAGATCATCAGTAAAGGTCATGAAGTAGCTATAACCATTCCTGGCCTACACATCAAATAGCCTATATACATCGGTGCATACTAGGGCAAGTAACTTGGTGGCCCTTTTTCCATGTCCAACAAAGGATAATCTGGCTATTTTTTTTTGAAGGTAAGATTCACAAGCTGGGTATGACTCTAGATCAAGAGAGCTAAGGATCTCATCTCTTTTTAGTTTATTTATTCTGTCCTCTCCAATATGGCCTAGTCTATGATGCCACAAATACTTTTGGTTAATTTCATCTTTAGATCTCTTTTGACCTATGGCACTCACTATTTGTTTGTTTAAATTTACATTCGTATTAACATGCAAGTGATATAGATTGTCAATTAAAAGATCATGTGTAACTAATTTATTTCGTAAATAAATGGAACAGAAGTCTCAATTAAAATTAAAATCAAAACCATCCTGTGTTAGCATAGATACGGAAGTCAAATTCTGACTTGCAACAGAAATAAAATAACAGTCTTTTAAATTTAATCTAAATTTTGATGGTAATCGAAGAGGATAAGTGCTAATAATTTCTATAGCAACTTTTGCTCTATTATCGATCCGAAGGATCATGTCACCTTTCCTCAATCTCCTACTTTCTATTCGATCCTGCATTGAAGTATATATATGAGTACTCGAATTAGAGTCCAATACCCAACTAGAAGTAAAAAAAATCATAAAGTTAGATTCAATTACGAGCATACCTTTGGAAGGTTTATCATTTTTTTTTGATCTTTAAGCTCTCTAGGTAGAGTAGATAGTTCCTCCTCTAGTGACCGTCGGCGTCACAGTAGAAATACTTTTTCTTTACTTCAGCCTTCTTTGACTTACTCTTTTTCTTCTACTTCTTAGTGAATTTGTTCATCTTCTTCCAACTAGACTTTCTTTTGGTCGAAGAAGTTCACTCCACAGTGAGAATAGTGTCCCTTGAACTCTTCAAAATTTTTTCGGTAGTGACCAACATATTGACAAGTTCAGGTATAGTTCAATCAAGTTTGTTCATATGAAAATTTATAATAAATTGATTATATGAACTCGTAAGGGATTGAAGGATCAAATCCATGTGCAATTCTTTTTGCATGTCAAGCTCGAGCTTTCCAAGCTCCTCAATATTTTTGATCACTATCATACAGTGCTTATGGTCTGACTGCTCTTCATGTATCTTCATATTGAAGAGTCTCTTAGATATTTCAAAGTGTGCTATACGGCTCTGCTATCATACAACTCTTGTAGGTGAGTGATCATAGCCTTGACAGTGGGCATATGCTCATGTTGGCTCTACAACTTATTTGACATGGATGCCAGCACATAGCATTTAACCCAACTGTCTTCATCCGTCCATTTTTTATAAGTTATTCTTTGCTCAATAGTAGGACAGTTTGGTAACACTAAGGGTTTCTGATCGAGTACATGACCTAATTTTTTAGTGTGAGAATTTCAGTGCAGAGGTAAAACAATAATTTTAAATTTTTTTCAAAATTATAATTTTATAATGAAAATTATTAATTAATCTAATTAATTAATATGTATTAACACTACACAAAGATCTAAATATGATATATATAGCATGCATTTAAATTTAAAATTTTAAATCCTACGGTAAATATTTTACTGTTATGTGTTCAGAACACATTACCTTCATACGGGTAGTCAATCGCTGCAGTTTGATCACCGTCGAGAAGGTCTGATCATCGTAATATAGCCACACAGTATGTTTGGTCTCTGTGGATCATCCACACAAAGCTTCCAGTCTGATCGGCTCCTCACGAATGCTAGTTCATCGTAGAACCCTTTCGACGGTCAATGCTGATCGAACTCATTCGATCGGTGTCTGCTGACTCCTCAGATGCTCTGAATTATCAGCAAAGGTACTTGAGAGGTTGATGAAGCTCTTTCTAAAGTTTTGGTGGGCTCACGACACTCGTAGCTCACCTTCTCACTTTCCGAACCCTAGGCAGAAATCCTAGGGTACTCTAAGAAAACCCTGCGCCCTTTCTGTTTCTTTTCTTTTCTCTTCTTTTCTTTTCTTTTCTCATGCACAGAGCCTTTCTCACACCACCCTTTTTTTCTAGGATCTGATGTGCACACACCCCACCTTCTCTTCTTTTTAAAAATAGTGCAAGATACATCTTTACAGCATTTTCACCATGTGAGAGGATAAAGCTAGGTGGTTGCTCACTTGAATTCAAATCGAATTTGAATTCAAATGCCAACCAACCTATCCTTATCCACTCATGGCGTGAGAAGAGAGGGGCATGGGCTTCTTTGTGCGTGGAGAGTCTACACGAGAAACTTTTTCTCGTGTAGAGGAAGGGGTGCACAAGGGATAAGGTGGCGCATGGATTTGTTGCCCATTCAAATTCAAACTTCATTTGAATTTGAATGGCCAACCAACCATCTTTATCCACTCAGATGGCACACACAGGTGGGGCGTGGGAAGGCTTCTGCATGGGAGAAAGTTCACAAAAACTTGTTTCTCATAAAATCAAATAGGCGCAGGTGAGGTGAGGTGGTGTAGGGAGATAAGTCAAGGTGGTTTGAAATTTTAAACCAATCTAATTGAACCAACCATATTAAAATAGGTTAGGCACAATTAGACTAAATTAAATCCAACACATTTAGGCTTAATTAGTCTTAATAAAATTTTAATCAAATCAAAAATTGACTAAGCCCAACCCCTGATCAAATCAGGGATCAAACCACCTCGACGATTAGGTCAACTCTTAACCTAATCGGGTCAAACCCAACTGAATCCAATTCAATTTGACTTGATCCAAAAATAATTACTCAATTAAATTGAGTTAATTAGTGATCAAATCACTAATTAAACTTCTCATAAATACTGAGTCCAAATTCGATGGGCAATCGGACATCAAAGTCCATCGATATGAAATCTTGATCGAAGAGTCCCAAACCAGTGGGACTCTTGACCCCGGTACCCAAAATGTGTGAAACTCATGATCAGAGAATTCTGATACTCGATCACAGAGTTTCAGATATGTAGGACTCAGAGTCTCTGAGCTTTTGGACTCTTGGTCGAAGAGTCCCAGTCCAATGGGACTCATCACCAGCCATCAGATCAGATAGAAACCTCTAATGTGTGTGACCCCATAGGTTCGAACCTAATGTTGGGAAATGTGTCCTAAAAAGCCAATCGTCAAGCTGTTGACGGTTGAGCAACCAAGTATTGTAATTGATTTGTTAATAAATAAAATATATTTGGCATTTTCATCATAAGCTTTCATCTTCTAATGAACTCCGTTGTTATGATGAAGTCCTTAGGACTATTTAAGTTCGATAAAGAGAGGATTTATCGATTAGTCCTTAAAACTGTTCACGACCAAATGATAGGCTGTTAATAAGGATGACAGCTTCTATCAAGCATAGGTCGCTGTAGGCCATATGGGTTGGTTGTCCTCTTAACCAAGGAGTGTGGAGACACTGGTATGGCATACAGGTGAGATGTAAGGGTACATCGTCATTGAACGTGACCAACTCCAGAGCATTCTACTGTCGAGAATGTCTCTGATGGGATATAGGTATAAGTGTCCCTTAGACTTGAGATCACCTCAGTGACTTGCAAGCAACTCACTGTGCTTTGGTACTGGACTAACTGAATTTCTAATTCAGGGACGGAAGGCTTCTGGGCACAGTCAAGTACTTGCAAAGTCAGAGTGTGATCGAGATGGGATTGACCACTCCAAGAGTTGGAGAAGAATGAGTCGCTGTATTTCAATTTAGCAAAACCTTGGCCAGGATAATCCATCAGATGGATTTGATATTTTGAAATACAATGTGGACAACCTGATCAGAGTTGACAGTTGAGCTCTGGGGTGTCCTATGATCATTTTGATCAAGGGGATGAATTATATGAAAACTATATCCGCATGGGTTCTAAGGATGTTGTTCTACACATTCGACCTATCCGGTCGTCGGGTATCATTGCTAGATGGTCACTTCGATTGGTATAGGAATTTATTCCTATGCTACCGGCTTAGGTTTGGACCTATGAGGTCACACACATTAGAGTTCATGATCCGATCGGATGGTTGATCAACGATTAAGAATCATTCTAGGGTTAGATGATCAATACGATTGATATTTAACCCAGTGCAAGTGTTGCAGGAGGATCGATTAGCAATTCGATTGCTAATTAGCTTAATTTGATTAAGCCAATGGGCTGAGATTAAGTCTAATTAAATATGATTTAATTAGATTTGATTTGGGCTTGATTGGATCAAGTCCAATTGGTTTATTGGATAAGCCAAGTGCAAGGAAAAACTAGTCCTAGTTCAACTAGGACTTGGGTCAATCTAATTTCTAATTTGATTAGAAAATTAAATCAGATTTAAATCTAATTTAATCTGATTAAATTAGGTTCTTAATTAGGTTAAGACCTATTTTAATTGGGTTGATCTAATTTTGATTTGATTTGGTTTGGAAAACCAAATTAAAACAAGTTATGAGACAGAATCCTAGTAGGACTAGGATTCCACCTTGCGCCACATAAACCTTCTCCACGCCCTCTCTCTTATTCAACGCCAATCTCCACTTATTTTATGCGACAAAAGCCCTCTCCCAGATCTCTCCCACGTTCACAAAAGGTCTCCTCTCTTCTTTCTTACATGGAAGGTGATTTGGATCAAATCTAAAAGGAATAAGTTTGGATTTCGAATTCTATGAGATAGAGTTTTAGAAATCCAAAACTCTTTCAATTTTGCACCAAATTTATCCAAATTTTTTTTGGAATTTTCGTGGCTTTTAGGGTTTATATTGTACACCCTTTTTCTGGTGATCCATGCACGAAAATATGGAGGAGGTGCTCAAGAGTTGGGCGTCCCTTTACTTGCCATGTTTGGATAAGCCTTGACTAGGTGTTTGACCTAGACAAGGACTCTATCATATCTCTCTATATAAGACGAGTTTATTCGTGAAATTTGAAGGAGAGATAGATATTTGAGAGGCCTTTCTGTCATCCAAAAATCAGAGAGAAATACCTTTGGGTCGTGGAGATATAAAAGACGCAAGTTTGGGTGTCTAGAGATAAAAACGTGAAGAAGAAGAGGGTCTTCTTCTAGGATTTTTATTTTCATATCTTTCCTCCTTCCATCTTGAGTTTCCTGAGAGCGTCTCAGATCTAAAACTCCTCCTTCTACTTTCCATCTTTGGAAGAGTCCAAATCAAGAAGAAGGAGGCACCTGATCAACCATCAAAGAAGGATCAGCGCAGTACTAGCATACTGTGCTGATTTTCTGAAGCAGGACTTCTGATAGAGATTCGTGGGCTCGTGTGGACGACTCCTAGAGGCCGGACGCGTGTGCGGCTTGCAACATCATCCTTAAGCCTGGATCAGCGAGGTTAGAGCGTCTAACTTGCAAGGTAATAGATCTGATCTATTATTTAATACATACATTAGATGTAGCTAGTATAGAAACATGTTGATATGATCAACATGTAATTCATACTATATTTATATATATTTTAATTTTTGATTTAATGCTATGTAATAATTATGTAATAGGATCTTAGATCTAGGGATTTTCTGATCTTAGAAAATAAATTTTGATTTATTTTAGTCTTCCGCTGTATGATCTTGAAAAAGTTTCAAGATCTAACCCTGAAACCCTAGATCTGGTTCCTTCAATTGGTATCAGAGCCAGGTTCTTTATTACATGATTATTTATACATGCTTAGATTATTTTTTAGATTAGATCTAATTTATAATCTGATTATTAAATCTGAAATTAAAATTTTAGATCAATCACAAACTGCAAGGTTGTCCTGCTGTAAGGTTTACCCCTTACAGTGCAAAGGTTGTCCTAGTTTGTGTAGATCTATCTTTAATCATAAATTTGTTAGATATGATCTAGATTAAATTTATGATTTATTAGATTTAAAAGATGTTTAAATCTGAAATAAAATCTCTTTGTTAATAATTTTTATGCAAAGAAATTATTTAAAGTTGAAATTGTTTCAATTACATGAACCTGTTTAGATTAGATCTAAAGTAGTTTCATGTTTATTTCACTTGCATCTTGATTATGAATCAAACATGCAATATGATTAATAGAATCATATTGTAAAATTGTTTTACAAATATGAAAATGATTTTTTGAAAAGCCAAACCCAACCCTCAGCCCAAAACTTAATTAAGAATTAAGAAGTTGTTTGATTAGGTTCTAGGATTGTGAATTGAAGAACCTAAGACACAAATCATAACACATTGGGTTAATGGGTTAGTGGAAATTAGGTCCATTAATTGGGTTAGACCTATGGTTAGATTAAAGATGGACTTAATTAGAGAATTGACTAAATCTAATCAATTGTTGTCTTAGATTAGGTCAAGGATTCTCTAGATCAATTACAATAGTTGTAGTTGGTCAAGTCCATGTCTTTAACGAGAACCAAATGGACTTGATTCTTGGCTAAGCGGTCTAGCACGAACTGTTAGGTTGATCTAATCGAAACTAATTAAACCAGTTGGTGTCTAAGGTAAATCAGATCGGTGGTTTTTAATTGGGAGCCCGCTTACCTGGCCATTCATGATGGTGTCTAAGGCAAGCTTTGGCAGACCCTCCCACTGATCGAACTTACCTGGCCTCTTGGTGAAATTATGTTTTGATCGGATCACTTGACTATTCGAGCTGACCCATGTCAGCTAGGTAAATCAGTGTGACTGATTTAGGTGCTCCTAGACCAGCCCTGGTCTCCCTTAAGCTGACTTGGTGAAGCCAGTGGGAGGATCATGATAAGCTGGTTCATCTGACCTCATCCTCTATATTATTTAAATCCTCTAAAATTATTAGGTCCTTAAAATGATAAAGTTATGGAGATAACTGAGTCATAGCCTCCCATTAAGGTGTTTGATAATGAGTCCATGAACTCAATAATCATTGCAGACCCAAAGGCCTGGTGCTTGTTGACTAATGGAATTATCACTCATCATATGACGACTTGGAAGTATCTCTCTAATGGTGGTTAGGTGAGCCAACCAAAGTTGGGCTTAATCATTCGTTGGTTAGATACACCAAGTATGATCATGTTAATGGTTGGACCTAACTGGATCCTTACAGTGGAGGCCAAAGCCTACTGATTAGGTTTCTGGGGCAAAATTAAAATTACTAGAAATTATTTAGAGAAATAATTGGTTATGAACCTACCCTTAGATGTACATGGGTTGGCCAACCAAAGTTGGGCTTGTGTGCAGTCTAAGTGGATTCTAGTACCCGCTAAGGAATTAGGGTAATTCCTCGAATTGAAGGTAGAGGCTACCAATTCGAATAAAATAGTGGGAGAAACCTTTTGATTAAAGTCCAAATCTTTAGGTTTAATGAATCAATTACTAATTAGGTTATGGTTTTCTTTTGTGCAAATATGGCCACTTCCCTATCACTCCGATCATTGTTGGACAATGATAAGTTGGTGGGACCCAACTTCGATAGCTGGTATCGAAAGTTGAAGATAGTCCTGGAGCATGAACGGATCCTATATGTGATATTAGATCCTGCACCTGAGGAGCCAGCTGTCAATGCACGTGGAACAGTTAGAGACACTTACCAGAAGTGGCTCAGTGACCGGAC